>NW_008752278.1:142887-144365 GCF_000715545.1 Opisthorchis viverrini | reverse complement strand
AGGTTCTGCTACGAATGTCTGATTGAGCGACCAAGTTAAAAGTGAGCAGGATATGAGGCCTTTAAACCGGTAGTCACGCAGTTAAACCCATGCGATCTGATACTAACTGCTGAAATAGAAGTTTCTTGAACCACTGAATTGTTACGTAGGTGTTGATAAAATTGGGATTCATGATGGTTGTGAAAGGATAAAACAAATTTACATTTCTTTATTCTGAACACGGGCTATCTCACTTATACTGCACGAGTTCTTGTGGACGTCCAGAATTTCCTCAAGATTTGTTAATAAACCCGGAAAGCTTTCAAAAATTCACAGCGCCAACAAGCAGCTTTGTTCATAACTTATCACTAAATGAGGGAACTTAGGTGATCAAATTCTGTGAACAACCGAACGGTTCGGTCCGTTTATGGGGTTGGCACGCCAAATGCTAAGTAACGTTAGATCTGTTAGAATAATTTTCGCAATGAGATCGTGTCAATTTTACAGTAAAACGCCAATAATCTTCTGTGAAATATAATCGATTACTAGTGTAACGGTGATACTACTGATAGGGGAAGGCTGAGCGTAATATGTTTTCTCGTAAATCCTCTTCGCGTCNTACGAATGTCTGATTGAGCGGCCAAGTTAAAAGCGGGCATGATATGAGGCCTGTAAATCGGTAGTCACGCAGTTAAATCCATGCGATTTGATACTAACTGCTGAAATAGAAGTTTCTTGAACCACCGAATTGTTACGTAGGTGTTGATAAAATTGGGAACCATGATGGTTGTCTGTGAAGACTAACTTCATTCCCAAATTAACGTCACTTGTGAAAGGATAAAACAAATTCATACTTCTTCATTCTGAACACGGGCTATCCTACTTATACTGCACATTCCTGTGGACGTTCAGAATTCCTTCAAGATTTGTAAATAAAACCGGAATGCATTCAAAAATTCACAGTGCCAACAGGCAGCTTTGTTCATAAATTATCAGTCAATGAGTGAAATAAGGTGTAGGGGGTTCGTAGGCCAAATATTAAGTAGCGTAGACAGTATTAACGTTGGATCTGGTAGAACAATTTTCGCTATGAGATCTTGTCAATTTTACAGAAAAACGTCAATAGTCTTCTGTGAAATATAATCGATTACTAGTGTAACGGTGATACTACTGATGGGGAAGGATGAGCGTAGTATGTTTTCTCGTAAATCCTCTTCGCGTCTCTCAAAATGTAAGATCTATTACGGAATTTGTGGAGTCGATTTGTAGCATTTGCTTGCAATCAATGAATATCAAGGAAAGTGCAGAAAGACGCGTTCAAGGAGAAGATGGATATTCCGTTTTTAAAAAATCTTTCACTATTCTGTTGGCATTTTCTAATAAATAACTCCTCTCACTAGTATTCTCGTGTCAATTCCTGTGGTCAATCAAGTGACTTGCGGCAGATAAAATGATCTACGTCCCCTGAACTCTTCAGGATCAATACGAGTGGCAGCTGA
>NW_008752278.1:134057-137981 GCF_000715545.1 Opisthorchis viverrini | reverse complement strand
ACCCCGTCACCCACCTACTTGACTGTTCAGCTCACAGTATCTCACTGGATCACGAGACTTGTCTTTTTTTCATACTCAAACCACGTCACACTAGGCTGACTCACCGGACCTCGATTGTCTGTACCGTCTAGTGAGCGTAGTAACAATTCATGTGCTGACGCGCCCACGTACGCGCAAACGGACCTACATATAGGGAAAGCAAACACAGTCAGACACAGACTTACGCGCGCGCAGAGAGCAGGACCTCAACTTCAACACAAGTCCACGAACAATTATGGAACACGAGTAGCAGCTATACTGCGGAGAAAACACGTTCCCACAGCCCGGACCTTCACCAAGAGACTCTCACATACGATAGGTTCTCTGTTGACTCGCTCCACATTTTTTATTGTCTTTATTTTATACATGTCAAATGTCCCCACAAAGGATAGGCGGTGGTGGACTGTGTCAGGTGGGAGGATACGCTCTGTTCCTTCTTCGACGCAGAGATTCTCTCTACCACGTCGGCTGAATGCATAGGTTTTTCATGTTTTATCTCTAAATGCTAGTATTCCAAAATTAATCGCCCTTAAATTTATGTAAAAGGAAAAATACCTACCTCCGTCAGTTGCACCGGGCGTTGCACCCTTGATATAAAAAAGTAGTCATTCACTACAGTTGTACATACGTTAAATGTTACGGAACCGAGTGTTTTGCAAACTACTGTATTGTATGCAACAATGTCCGTGAAATATACTTTGTTTTTCGGGTAACAGAATGAAAGAAATACCAATTTTCTTGACTAACCACAGTAATCATAAGGTTGCTGGGGTTCATCAATTAGACGAAAGGCCCCGAGTTGCCACCAACTGTCAGTAACTCCTACCGGAACCCCTAAGATATATTCTACCTGAACACCTATGATCTTGTCCAATCAATGAGACCAATCCATGCTAAAAAAACAACCGAGAGACAGTGCTCAACTGTTTCATCCCTATTTCGAACACGCGATCTTCCGGCTAGACGCTTCACCGTTCGGTCACGAATGACTGATCGGCTGATTAGCCCTGACTTAATCTGGTCAGAGTGCCACTTTCTTTTCACTCACAAAGCCGCATCACTGGATCATGTATTCTGGCTTTTGAGTGAGGACCCTGATTGAGGACAAAATCTCCTCAGACCACCACCAGCCCGTAGGTGGCCAGAGGAAAGGGGATTTTATAAGGAAATGATGAGAACTTCCATCTAAAAAATTGGTTAATAGAGGGTTCTGCTAATACGGTAGTAGGTTGTGTGGTTTGTGTAATTGAAGGGTGAGCGGCAGAGGGCAACCCAATCGAATAGTACTCTGATCTTTTGTTCCAACTTTTCTGTCCTGCAATATTGTCCTCATGTACGACAACACTTACCTTTGAATCTGTGGATTAAAGTGACAGGAATGGCAAAACGAATTCATTTTGAGAGTGGGTGCCAACACTTTTGGATGGATGTTACCAAAGTACATCACAAGTCAAGGAAGCAATGGTTCCGGTGGCGTTGAATTCCGTAGCTATAATTATAAATTTTGAAATGAGCTCGAAACACTTTACCTTTCTAAACCTTTGGATGAATTCATAGCGACATTTCATTACCCATCCAGAAGCTTTGGTTAGGGATTCAAGACGATTGGGAGGGGTTGTTGGTCAGGTGCTATCCAGCAGTCAAAATGATAAATACAAGAAAACCAGGCAGTCAGGCAGCTCCCCATAATACACTGTGTAGTTCAGACGAAGGGAGGTGATTTTATTAGCAGCACTATTATTGCTGGTGTGAAGGCAGCTACCACTGATGAGGCATGTGGGTAGGTGACTTTATCGTAACTCCGTCTCACGTATAATGGAATGTGGGGTTTATTATGGAACAGTGGAACTGCGTTGTAGCGTTCATTTACCACTGCGGGGAAAGTTCAAGAAGTCACGTGAGGATGTTCAGTTTATAAAAATAAAGTGCATACGAGATGTGTGCTTTCGTATCCAATAGTTTGGAACTGCTCAGCTCCGCAGCGAAGAGCTTTCCTCGTTTCATTGGCATAAAGTCGTGGTGAAACCCCTAAATCTTCGCCAGAACGACGACCGTCAGCCTTTTCTCAACTTCACAGTCCGATTTCTTGAAGCCTCACTGTTCAAGTGTTCGACTCTCTAAGCTACTCGCATGCGGCTCAGTAGAAAAGCAGGCCATCAGTTTGCCGAGGTGCTTTGGGTTTTTCACAACTTTATTTTCAACGTCGGGCAATTATCGGATTTTTTGAGATGTCGGATCATCATTCAGGTGACAAGATCTCACCTGATATTTTGACATGCAAATCAAGCCAATATATACCAAAAATGCAGAGTTAATCCATCACTGTTCCACTTTTTTGTCAAACATAAGGCATGGGTGACCCATGAATTTTTGAACTCACATCCTGGTAGACTGATATGCAGGAGATTATGTAACATCTGCGTGTGGTGGGTGTGACTCGCCTTGGAGGACGGGACCTGGCAGGAGACCCCTCGTGATATGGCCATCTAACGATATGACGACCGTTGGTGCTTGTGGTAGGTTACCACGAAGTCCATTCTCCATCCAATTTTATTTTTTGCTCACAATAATGTTTTCACATGGGTTATGAGTGTACGGCATCGAAGAATCAGTGGTGAGAATTGATGGTATGTTGCGGGCGCTGACAAAGTTGGTATTGCCAAACCAACCTTAAAAGTGTTGCACACAAGTTTATAATTTATCTTTTTGTCTGCCATCGAAAATTTTCAGTGAATTACGATTAGGCAACTGATTTGGTTGGGTTTTATGCCTGTTTTGTGGACCACAGTCTGCTTAATACCTTCGTGTTACCGTGAATCCCGTCTGGTTAGCCGATTGATAGCCTGGTGCGCTTGGCCAAACCAGAACCGGCCAATCTGCTGATCGCTGTCACAAGCGGGTCACAAAAGTGATTCTAAAAATACAACTCATCTGTCAGGGGCGATTGAAGAACAACCAATCAAATCTGTCTCAACAAAAACGGTCGTTTTATTGGCTGTTATGTAGTCTTGTTGCGTTCGAAGCTAATTCTCTTAACAGCATGCATTTTTCAAGAACTTCATTAGCATTACTTGGGATCCCATCCGGAAACTGACATTAGATGCAATAAGGTAGCACGTTTCAAATCGAAGTTTTGTGGAAACGGGAACATTTTTGCTTCGCATTTCGGAGGTGGCGGCGGAAATAATAACAAAAAGACCACAGAATGTAGCAAAATGTTGCTTCAATCCAACCAGTTTTGTGCAACCCTCCGAAATACTGAAAATTCAATGATTCTAAGCATGCGAAGTAAAAATTCAGTGCAAGGGAACAGACTGTCGTCCACCTGGTTGGTAAACTTCCGTTATCCGGAAGGTTATTTCCATATGGATGAAGTTTCTGTTCACTCAAACTTGTGGGAATAATCTTGTCACAAAATGCGCGTAAAAACATATTCTATCAACTAATTTGGCAAAAAAAGTTTATTCGCAAGTTGACGTCTCTTTAGCGGAAGGGATTCTAGCAAAACCATATGCAAGTCGGAAATTTATCACAATTTTACTGGAGAGGACAAAATATTTTATGGGATATATGACCTTGATAAACAGCTTGCTGAACACAAAATGACCTATCAAAAAATCGAAATCAGCCAAATCCAACAACGGGGCACTCAAAACCCACAGAGATTGCGGCTGTGCACGCATTAGCCTAGTACCTTGAAGATCTGCAGTTGTGGCGGCATCAGGATTCCTCTGTGAGTAAAGATTACTGCGCGAGTGCGGCAAATTCTCAATATTTGACACAATATGCGTCATTTTGGTTAGTTTCCGACAATTCAATAAGCACCGAATCGTATAACTATTCTCGGGGGTGGTATGGTGTTCTAGACGGGCGTACAGTTAACAG
>NW_008752278.1:85539-131063 GCF_000715545.1 Opisthorchis viverrini | reverse complement strand
AAATTGTCACGCTTTTATTTTGCAACGCTGTGTTGACCTTCGTACTGTTGTACTGGTACTGGACAAAAGAGGAAAACCAACAAAGTACAGGATTCTCAAAGTTGGCTTGTTGCACCGTTCTGGTTGCTGGAAAGTCTTCGACAGACCACGACCGGCTTCGCCCTTCTTGGGCTCATCAGTTATACGCAGTCCCCGGGTTTTCGTCAAGCTCATGTTCTACCGGAACCAAAATTGGACGGTTTCCGAGAACTGCACTCTTTTGCAAATCAATTTGTTTTTGCGAAGAAGCAATTCATCCTGGTCTCGTTCTTTTATCGACTAATTACCCGACGTGTGCAGCGTTTTCAAAGCACGGTAGGTGCTTAGAGCGAACCGAATTGCCATGGGCAAAAGGTTTCATCTTGGAATGGTTGAATTTCATTAAATAGAATGAATCCTGCTGTGAACTGAAATTGCCAGAATTGCACCTCATTTTGTAACCTGTTGCTATAAACCTTTGTACGATATAAATATTGACAATATGATAGGCTTACCTTTATTTGGTTGTCTCTCCGCCCGACTAATGAGGACAGGAAATTGTATGCCAACAACATCGGTGTTTGTTGGAGAAGAATGTTGAAAATCATACAAAAAATCAACTATCACATTGCTATTCAAGTTGTGTAATTCCCTGAGTGAGTTTTNACAGAGCAAACACAAAGTTGCTGCGGTGTAACGGTGAACCTCTGAGAAAAACGAACTACAGGTTTGTGCGAAAACGCAGAGTTATCTACTAGGCTCGCTATTCTGTGCTGCGTCAATCGAAGCCCCAGGCAATCTGAAAAGCGAATGAGAGAGGAACGAGTGGTTAGAATCAAATATAATTTGCTTTTTGCAGTCTATCAATACACGATCATAGGTGTGTTCACCGCAATAAATGACTGAAGAGCTGATCAGCTCCTTCAGTGTGTCAGAAGGCTTTCTATATCTAAGGCGAATGATTTCGAAACATTTGAAATTCTGCGCTTACTCAGTGGCTTATTACGGTTACTTGGTACAAATCTCGTGGACGTCAGATTGATGTGCTGCGATTAGGCGCAATTAGAAATGAATAATTCACTCAGGATTCCGCTTCGGGTGATGACTGAACGCTTGCGAGCCAGTTATCGAGCTTGGTGATAATATAATTTGCCACCTGATAGCCGGTCAATTAAAGCACATAAGCCAACAATATTCAAACAAATTGTCACGCTTTTATTTTGCAACGCTAATTGTTGACCTTCGTACCGTTGTACTGGTATTGGACGAAAGAGGAAAACCGACAAAGTACAGGATTCTCAAAGTTGGCTTGCTGCACCCTTCTGGTTGAACAATTAAGGCATGGGTAATCTGTGTAACTTAGTATCGTCGAGGAAATTTTATTGAACCTGGGCAATTTGGAGGAAGAACAACAACCAAAATTCATCCAAGGAGCTTCTGAAAGCAACATCTCACTGGTGAAAGTACACGCCGAACAATCCTTTCCCAACTGGAAAAGCGATCGTCGACTTGAAGAATGCGGATGATTTTCATGAAGGAACCTACTCACAAGGTTGCTGAAAACTCTTCGACAGCCCACGGCCGGTGTCCCCATCTTCGGCTCATCAGCTATACGCAGTCCCCGGGTTTCCGTCAAGCTTATGTTCTGCTGCAACCCAGTTTGGACTGTTTTCGAGAAGTACACTCTTTTGCAAATCAATGTGTTTTTGCGAAGAAGCAATCCATCCAGGCACCATTCTTTTATCGACTAATTACCCGACGTGTGCAGCGTTTTCGCAGCACGGTAGGGGCTTAGAGCGAACCGAACTGCCATGTGCCAAAGGTTTCATCTTGAAATGTTTGAATTTCATTGAATAGAATGAATCCTGCTCTGCTGTGAAATTGCCAGAAGTGCATCTCATTTTATAAACTGTTGCTATAAATCTTTGTAAGATGTAAATATTGACAATATGATAGGCTTNTCATCATTTTTTAGCAGTAATCATGCCCCGCCTCAAAATGCGGGGAATCTCCCGGGTTTTCCTTTCTATGGATATGCGCAAGTTACCGAGTCACTAAATCACAAAATGCTTCTTCATTGCACAACCAATGTGAAAAATGCAGATGATTCCGGAACAAACAGAGTGGGTCCCACTCAACCCTGCACTGACGATGTCACCTCGATTGGTGATGAAACGTTTGCATTTCAACTGCCAAGCTCGGCGAACTGACCAATAACCAAACGGCGCACTCGAGCAACCTACATTCCACAACATTGCTAGATCGGACTTGGTTCAGACTAGTTCTATTGAGTATATATTCGCCCAGCTCTTATTTTGCGGGTAACTTTATCGCACAAATAAAGGAATAAGATTACCGTACATCACACGCTAATGATATGCGGATTCAAGACATTTTAGAATCACCAGTGTGTGTAGCAATTCTAAAATTATCAGGTAAACGAAATGTGGACGCATCTGTGTTTCCCACGGTAACACGCTTGACATCAGTATTGTACATACTGATGTAAAGGTGATTGGGGGCATGCAGGAACTATGGGTTTTTCTGGTAAATCCGCACTGCGTCTCTTGAAAAGTGAGACCATTTACGGAATTTGTGGAGTCGCATTTGCTTGGATTTGTGCAACAGTCAATGAATATCCGGGAAAGTTCATCAAAGAGAATATGGACATTCACTTTTTGTAAACATGATGCATATGAGAGTTTTGCTTCCCTATCCAATAGTGTGTAACTGTTGCGTTGCCATTTTCTAATGAAAAACTCCGCAGCGAAGGCCTTCTTCCTTTCACGAGTAGTGTTATGACGCGCAAGTCGAAAGACCCACTAAGCCGCAAATAAAGCGGGATAATTCTGTGCATTCTTCATAACGGCATGGTTTGTCCGAAAGGGGTTTATGTTTTTTGACTATTTCACGTTACTAAAAATCGTGTATTGTAGCTAAAACCACGTGACAGTCTGTTGTGCGCCCTATTTTTGGTCAGCTGCAGTAAGTGGAGCTGTGAACACCATTGGAATGTTGACCAAAGGAAAAACAAATGAAACGCAGTGGCGCCGTCGTTGGGGTTGTTGCCGATTTTGGCGTAGGAAGACGACAAAGAGTACCCAAACAACGTTTCCTAACAACGAGTCATCGCAATATAAAGTCCATCTTTTCACAGCGATTCAATAGCCATTCAATGGGGAGCCGCCCAGGAACGACCGACGAAGTTGACAGCCTTCCGGTTATCGGAAGGCGAACACCCACAATTTCATTGTGACATTTGGTGTTCTAGCGCAAACCTCGCAGCCACCTACATCCCTACAGATGTTTCAAGACACACGAAACTGCCTGAACATTATAGAAAAACGCGCCGGACGAATAAACACACGGACATCAAAGGGTAGATCCGAAACAGGCTTTTCAGCTGGCTGCGGAAGCGAAACTGATGCTTATTGTTCTGCAGTCGGGAATACTGCACCAAATGGACGTAAATGTCATTGGTTTGAATGGGGAGACTGAAAACAGGGGTTGAAACAACGGTGACGAGAAAACATCTTCATATAGAAGACAGGGTTCGTGGGTACTTGTTTTGGCCCCTTGATCTAAGTTTTTGGTGAGGTCAGCAATTTGGTTGGAAACGCCCGACCAATACTGAGTACACCA
This sequence comes from Opisthorchis viverrini, assembly GCF_000715545.1. Taxonomy (NCBI): domain Eukaryota; kingdom Metazoa; phylum Platyhelminthes; class Trematoda; order Opisthorchiida; family Opisthorchiidae; genus Opisthorchis; species Opisthorchis viverrini. The sequence continues at coordinate 127,403 of NW_008752278.1, read as the reverse complement.
GAACCATTATGATGTTGATACCTTTGCGACTGTTGACAAAGCAATGAACTCTACCGTTTCTGATTTCGGTTTGTCGAATGCTGTTCTGTGGGCATTCACAGAGAGGTTTCACTGAGAGCCATTGCCAAGGCAGAACTGACTTCACAAAACGGAATGAGACATTCTCAACGCTTCGGATCATTGTGAGTTTAGAGAGGATCCGTAGTTGGACGATGCTCACTCAATGCAGTTGTGTCAAATACCGTGAAGCTGTGTGGCATTAAGCCCTCTGACCTCTTATGCCGTAAAAATGCACCCTTTTTATAGATAGCGAGTTTCGGTTCCGTTTTGCACTACTGCCACGTTATGAACTAGGATATGGGGCAAACGCCTGAATCATTCGGGATTTCGGCGCCGATGCACGTTGGTGTTGCACGTAAACATGATGCGAACTTTTCCCGAAAAGTACTGTGCGGTGTTAGGTATTGCTGAAACGGCAGTGTGAGCTCATATATGTCGACGAATGTGCAATCTAATGGGTATGCCGCATTCGGCCTTGATGAGCCGCGAACGGTTATCTAATAATTTACACAAATATGTTGTTGGTTGTTGATCAGGTGGCTACTGATCTGTTCGACACGTTTAGCAACCGGCTTCCAAACGTTTCCTTACCATACCAGGAGACATCCTCAGTGCGCAGTTGGGTGTGTGCTTCTTTCTTGCCTACGTGTGTTTATGCAGCATTCGACGGCTATCCATTATCTTCTGACGTGATCGGCTACTTAAACTGCAACGAATTTAGTGAATCTATTTGTTTTATTCTGATGTTTGTTGCGTTGTGGTCTGCGTTCGTTTGAGTTGATTTGTTTTCTTAACGCAAAGGTGCCTATATTACTCACCCTGTGCCTGGTGCCGCAAGCAACCACTTACTCAATACAAGCACCGGTTAACAGTTTCTTCCTGTCCACCAAATTACGACCAACGCGCCCCGCTTCATCGGCCTCAGGATGTGTGGCGAGTTACCTGGATTTATCCGTATCACAGCAAATGCTCAGCAGTATTCCATGACACTGTCATAAGTGGCCATCAGTCAGAAGATTGGCATCTTTATGACCACAGGTTTTGTGAGTCTTCCGCTGAACGATACAAATCCTGTGAATCGGAATCGTGACGACCATTCATCTCATTGGTTGCAGCAGTGCAATTCCTGTTTTCCGTTTGTGACCAAGCTTTGGGCAGACCGGTTATCCGAGAAGACTTTCACCTCTCAAAAACATTCCTTCTGCAATCTCCCTCGGGTAAGCAAGAAGCTGGCGAACGAGTGTTATGGACAACCGGTTTTAAATGTAGGTCAGGTTTTGGTGAAGGCAGGGCGTTCTCCATTCAAGCAACAATGCTGCTCACCACCGGGAAATTAGCGACCCAGTTGTTTCGAATGAGCAATTGGGCTCTCTGAAATTTCAACAGCTGCGGTAGGTCAGAAGGAAAACCCCTGTTTTTGTATTTGATCTCTCACGAAGATGGCTATCAAAAGACATTTGGTCTTGTCATGCGATGAAAAAACCCTGATGTTATAACCCTCGGGCAATCGTTCGCGAGCTCGCATCACTCGACCATTCCGTGATTTGCGCTACAGCTATTTTTTGGTATTTTAATTTGCACAAAGAATTCCTTCAACCAATCCGTAAGTTGAGAAGAAAAACAACCGCATTTGAATGAATGCAGTAAAATTAGAGCTTCGATTACGTTTTATCAACAGAGCAAACACAAAGTCGCTGCGGTGTAACGGTGAACTACAGGTTTGTGCGAAAACTCAGAGTTATCTACTAGGCCAGCTATTCTGTGCTGCGTCAATCGAAGTCCCAGGCAATCTGAAAAGCGAATGGAAGAGGAACGAGTGGTTAGGACCAAATATAATTTGCTTTTTGCAGTTTATCAGTACACGATCATAGGTGTGTTCACCGCAATAAATGATTGAAGAGCTGATCAGCTCCTTCAGTGTGTCAGAAGGCTTTCCATATCTAAGGCGAATGATTTCGAAACATTTGAAATTCTGCGCTTACTCAGTGGCTTATTACGGTTACTTGGTACAAATCTCGTGGACGTCAGATTGATGTGCTGCGATTAGGCGCAACTAGAAATGAATAATTCACTCAGGATTCCGCTTCGGGTGATGACTGAACGCTTGCGAGCCAGTTATCGAGCTTGGTGATAATATAATTTGCCACCTGATAGCCGGTCAATTAAAGCACATAAGCCAACAATATTCAAACAAATTGTCACGCTTTTATTTTGCAACGCTAATTGTTGACCTTCGTACCGTTGTACTGGTATTGGACGAAAGAGGAAAACCAACAATGTTCAGGATTCTCAAAGTTGGCTTGCTGCACCCTTCTGGTTGAACAATTAAGGCATGGTGAATCTGTGTAACTTAGTATCGTCGAGCAAATTTTATTGAAGCCGGGCAATTTGGAGGAAGAAAAACAACCAAAATTCACCCAAGCAGCTTCTGAATGCAACACCTCACTGGTGGAAGTACACCCCGAACCATTCTTTCCCAGTTGGAAAAGCGATCCTCGATTTGAAGAATGCGGATGATTTTCATGAAGGAACCTACTCACAAGGTTGCTGAAAAGTCTTCGTCAGCCCACGGTGGAGTTCGCCCTTCTTGGGCTCATTAGCTAAACGCAGTCACCGGGTTTCCGTAAAGCTTATGTTCTACTGCAACCCAATTTGGACTGTTTTCGAGAAATACACTCTTTTGCAAATCAATTTGTTTTTGCGAAGAAGCAATCCATCCAGGCCTCGTTCTTTTATCGACTAATTACCCGACGTGTGCAGCGTTTTCGCAACACGGTAGATGCTTAGAGCGAACCGAATTGCCATGCGCCATAGGTTTCATCTTGGAATGGTTGAATTTCGTTGAATAGAATGAATCACGCCGTGAACTGAAATTGCCAGAAGTGCATCACATTTTGTAAACTGTTGCTATAAACCCTTGTACGATGTAAATATTGACAATATGATAGGCTTACCTTTATTTGGTGGTCTCTCCGCCCGACTAATGAGGATAGGTAATATTATGCCCAAAACATTGGCGTTTGTTGGAGAATGTTGAAAATCATAGAAAAAATCAACTATCGAACTGCTGTTTGAGTGGTGTAATTTCCTGAGTGAGTTTTCGGACCCAATTTGTGACACTGGAGTGAGCGTTTCCGGTGGCTTACAACTGAAGTGAAGGCCAGGTGTTGGGCGTCCTCACTCACGACGTTCAGCAATTAAGTTTAATTGATATGCGAGATAAAACTCAGGTTTTCTAATGCTTTTTTACCTGTTTGGTTTACCAATGTTGGCTTACTGATTGTCTTACAAATACGGAAAACATCCAGTGAGTACCTCAGTACTCAGTACTGAACAACATTCATAGCAGGGAATTTCCCATAAATATGTAACAAAGCTGGTGCGGTGAAAGCACTGAACTTTCCACACAAACTAGGCACAGACAACTGATCCTGTAAAACTCGCAACACATTTTACTTACCAGCCATCTCTGTCGGAGGCAATGAAGAACACGCAACTGGGGCGTGAAACATTCTCATCAAGTTAACTGGACTCCAGCTTTTCTCAAATCCAAACTGATAACCCATCTTATGAATAAGCTGAGCAACTTCGTTGTTCGTGGAGTGGAAATAAAGCTTGAATTAAAGCTTGGCTCATCAACAAAACCATGCAGTTTTTCTCACATCACAAACAAGACGGTCACCACAATGTGTCAGCAAACCTCAAGTTTCCCCAAGTAAAACTTCAAAGTGCCTGAGTTTTCATTGTAGATATCATTTTGCCCAGTGCATTGTCTTCTTCAAGGTTGCGTGAAGAGCACTATTCGCTGAATATTGGTTTAATTCATATTCACACCACTCGCGTTTGAACGGTTGTCCTCCCGTTCTGCTGAAATTATCCCGGTGTGCCCACATCAAATGGATGAAAGCACTAGACTCGAGTTTCGCTCTTATTAGAGGTCACCAGCAGTGCGTATCCAATGGCCGTGTCTGGATTTGAACCCCGGACATCTGACATGCGAGGCGAGCGTGTAACCACTACTCCACCAGCGCACGTTGGACGCAACTGAATTTTCATGCCTGGACAGGCGAATGTGTTCACACTTGAGCGATGTGATTGTTGTGACCGACTCATGCGGTATTTTTGAATAGATGCCATTTAAAGCGCAGGAACAAATGGCAACATTTGACTTCTGAACAACAACTCACCTCAACTTTTTCAACTCTTTTATCCTCTGAAAACAGAGTAGAATTTTACGATGATAACTGCACTGGACGTTGAACTCACTCAGTTAAATTATCCGGTGACGTTTCAGATCATGATACTAAATTATACCGTCGGTGTGGTTCAGCCAACTTTATCCTCAGGTATCCCTGGAAAAAATTACTGACAGACCTACTGTGGCGCAGGGCATTTCTCCATCCAGTGTTCTCTTCGAGAATGTACTCGATTCATGGAAAATACTCGTAATTGTATGCATTCCACTTACAATATCAGTGCCAAATTAAGGCTGCAAGTACGCGCAGTGGTTCAAACTGGTGTGACGCGACGCAGACACGATAAACTATACCCAACAAATTGCTGCCTAATAAACAATCATTTGCAAAGTTTTCAAATTTTTTAAAGAGGAAACTTTCAGTAGATCAGGTAGCATAGATGGCTTGTTCGCTGAGCTGGGCATTTCGATTGGAAACGTTCCCTCGACGGCCGATTTGACATCATCATTGCTTTGTTAAGGAGTGTGATGTAGTCCAACCACCATGAAATTCGAACATCCACCCTTAGTGGATCTCAAAAACTATTTTCGGGCTTCAGTAGACCGACAAAGTTCCGAAATTGTTCCGAGCTAAGCACATTCTAACCAAGTGCCACGAAACGAGTCATCAGTTGCGATTACCGCCCATTGACAAATCACTCGTAGCACCATGGAAACAGAAGACAAAATGGTTTCAAATGTCATAAGCGATTGTCTGCGGCTTACGGAGAATGACATAGTCCAGAGTATCTGGAATGAGCAGGTCATACAACAAAGCATGGTTTACATTGATAATGTCACTGAAAAAAATGACTCACATAAATTGTGGTTGGGTTAGCGCGAACTAAGTAATCAGCGATTGAATTAATTGTAAGTGGATCTAGGTATCATCGCATGTATGAATGTGGCTCACCACGTTTCCACTCCGGAAAATCTCGATGAAACACAAAAAACTGCCATTAGTCAAAAACGCCTGAAAGGAATATCACATCGCAGGCGACTTAAGCGGACGTGATCGTGTCCCAAGTTCCAGAGATCTTCTCATGCAAATGTACGCAAAATTAAAATCAAAACATATATATATATAATGACAAAACAACTACTATTTGGGATACGCACTAATCTGCAAACAGATCAACATTCGATAATAAGGGTTTTTTAACGAGGCGATCATAGTAGCGAGTGATTGCCCTGTCCCACGCACCCAACTAGAGGGTGGGCAGAATGTCACACATTATCATGCTTACACACCAAGACTAACAGCATTACTGATCAGAGTTGTGTGTACAGAGAACAGCGCGGAAAACGGACAGCCTACGATGTAAACCCTGTCACAACAAGACCTGGAAACCAAAGTACTTTTTCCCTCTTTAGGGAACATAACAACCTGGAGCGAGATCGAAAGTCATTTCGGATTTCAAGATATAGTGGGCGAGAGCGAAAACGAATGAGAGCAAATTATGAGGCATCCCACCTAACACCCGATTATAAAAATCATAAATTGCGGAACAATTTAGAATCGGAACAAGGGATCGGCTGAACAACATTACGGGGTCTCCGTGGCCTGAGACAGTTTGCTTTGAAGCCTAAACACTCTAAATCAAATGCAAATATTTGACATTCGAGTCTCCGCCAGTTAAAGCCTGGTGCACTAGAGCAGGACGGTTTGCGATTGGGCGCACAGTAGTTACAGGATCTCATCAAGATGATCCTTTAACCAGAAAGTTCATTTGCTCTCCAACGCACTCATCATTTGATCGTAACCAGCAGAATAAAGCCTCATATTTTGATCGTCCGCATCCTCCGTGGAATACACTGCTTATGACCGGTGAAAAGTTGTGATCAACGTATGCACCTGATCAAACATATCAGCTACGTTTTTCTTTGCTATTTAAAGGTCAGTAAGGAACGTGAGTGCGCTATCCATTTTGCGTTAGCTGAGGGACTTATCGATCGAATATGCAGTGATGCGCTAAGTGGCATGGATCGCCCTCACTAGGTCTCGATGTTCAGGACAACCGTCAACCTGCAAATGATCGCCCAGGTTTTCTGTGCATTGCTGGCGACTGAAGGTTGAGCATTGATGAATTCTTCGTGTAGCTGTTTGTTTTCTGAGTTGAGCACTTTGCCCATATAATTCGGGCATGACACAAGCAGTAACTTAGCGTTGTCACCTCCGAATACGATACAAAACTAATTTGAAATGGTTCAAGTAGAACATAAGGTTGACGGAAACTCCGGGACTGCGCCTGCCTGATGAGCCTCAAGAAGGGTGAAACCTGTCGTGGGCTGCCGGAGAGTTTTTAGTAACCTTGTGAGTAGTTTCCTTTATGAAATGGAGGCAGTTGCAAGCACGTGACAGAGCGTGTCTCGGAAAGTGGAGCCAAGCTGTTCGTCGAGGTACCCGTGTTAGCGCAGTTCTTCCTTTCGCCCTGTAAGGGTATTATTATCTTCAGTTGTGCATGCGTTTGGTGTGCTGAATCCAGAAAACCATGTGCATGTTTTACAAGGCAGCGCAATTTTTTTCGCTAGACTGAATTGTACAATGGAACTTCGTCAACTTCCTGATCATTACGGCTTGTAGTTTGCAGCGGCTAAAACGTGGCGAAATATAGACAGTGAATTCGAGCGATGGATTCGCCTTGTTGATAGACGAACACAGCATTGCTCCGCTTGCCATGTGCCCATAACTCGAAATGTACATTTGTCAGTCTACGGGCGAGCTGCATATTTCTTTTGGCAGTGTACCAAGCGATCGACAACGACATATCCTATTCGCTGCCTTGTGTGAGCGGTAGGAGCAAGGCCCAGGTCGCACGTATGGAAATCAAAAGTGACTCGAAAATCTTGTGATTACAAAATCGCAACATGAAGATGAACATATCGGATTTTAATTGCTCTTCCGCTGCTTGGTGCCATTGGAGTAGCCAGTGAACAGAAGCTTTGTGAATTACATAAATATTTCGCAGGATGGATCAAGATATAGCCCTATATACTTAACAAAGTAAACTTCTAGGAATTCGGACATCTTCCGCGGTTTCGATAAAAAAACCGAATGCCAACTTACTGGGCGTCCAGGTATCATCCGCTGCACGCAAACAAAATGAATTTGAATTTAGCTGCTCTGGTTGAACACTTGAATGCTGAATACCTTGTTATATATCAGGCACACTTCGTACTGTGCATTGTGCGCCCATCGAGCAGAGTGGAGAATCACAAACGTCTGGCCCGTTTGTTCTCTTGTTCATGTCGGTGTGATCGATGGACTAATCGTTTCGTTCACCGTCCCTTATTAATGTAGTTTCAATCTGACGTCGTGCGGTGTGAACTCCAAGATTGTCAAGTAGTTAGGTTAAATCACCCCACCTAATTGACACTGGGCACGTAGTCATGCCAAATTAGTAATTTCAATCATTAACCGCGTGCCAAATAGCCTGCCAGTATCTGTTCAACGGCGTTGCTTGACTACGGTCGAGGCAGTCGCTATACGCCTGAGAAACCCGGTACTGGGCTGTCAAAAACATTCCTTACGAAAGCTGAGTCTGCCTTGGTCGTGCGACACGAATCAACCGGCCAAGTCAATCAAAAGCCCTCTTCACTGTCTCAGCATCCAACTAGATGGGACATGCGGGGCGCAGATGATCAGTCGTTCGTGTCTCCACGTTTTGCATTTTACTAAGCAATCTTCGCGGCGTATTTCATTTTTCCCCGCTATTTTAGCCATTAGATATTTACTGATCTGGCGGCGAGATCCCGAAAACATTAATGTTCGTCACTGCGTTCTTTTTCAAACCATGGGGATATTTAAGCAACTCCAAGATTGTCACGTGTTTAAGTGAAAGTACTCTGTGTCGTAATCCCATGGCATTGAAACAGACGGATCGGATATTTTGACAGTTGTGACCTGTATAAGCAGATAGTTTAATGATGACCTGGTACTCCTTTGTATCCAGTTTCTTAAGTTGGCGACTAGCGAAGAACTAAAAGCCAAATGGGTGACAGCACTACAGCGGGACTACACAGTGTCATCCAGAAACCTGGACACCAATGCAGACCCGTACCACCATCAAACACATCCTCATATGATTTGTGAAGTAGCTCTAAACGGTCAAACTGTTTTTTGTGGGGCAGTCAGTCTATCTCATCCGGACCGAGAGCTGCTGACAAACGCAAAACATTTAAACTGGTCTGTAAAACGGGGCATGTCACATTGAATTCAAAGCTCCATCGCGTGACGGCGCGTTTCAAAAGAAGGAGGATATCTGTACCAGAAACATGCAACGACTCTTGAATAATAACTACCAAAATCGTAGCCGTTTCAGAGTTACGCCAAAATGAACACACCACAATTCATAAATAAAGAGTTGGTGTAAACTGAGTAAAGTTTCCGCATAGAAAGTCATGAAAATTACCAAATTTTAAGTGAGGCATCACTGTATTTTGGATCTGCGTGTGGTGACTTGCTGAACGGTCGCGCAACTCTCTGACAGTCCTTAGTTTCCTGCTCCGCCTACTATGATTTATCAAAATGCACGGTAGCTTCAGACCCACTTTTATGGAGACCAAAGAAGATTGTGACAGATATATCTATAGGACAGTCACAGAATGTTCCACAAGTCATGCTAGAATCTGCGTGAGGGGACAAGAAGCGCCGAGCTGAAGATGTCCAGTCCAGATTGGTTGGCATTTTGACTAATCAGGACATGCCTTCGTTTGGTCCGTAGTCCGAACGTGAGACTTGTGTCCAATTGATGTGATGTTCGGTTAATGGGGACGGCTGGGCTCCAGACACTACGTATCTGGACAGAACGGATAAAATAGCCCAGCACCACTTGAACTTCAATCTACAGATGGTTGGCACTCACAATTCAGGGTTAAAAGCTCATTCATACGCTTTTCAGTTTCACTAGACCACCTAAAAACTTTGAGCAATATTATGTTAGAATTCTGGCCATTGTGAACACCAGTAAGATTGCAAGTTCTTTCCTAATGTTTGACCGTGGAGTTGCGGTAGTTGAGCTAGTGATGCAGACGACAGAAACAACGGCGATTGTGCAGAACATGGGAGTGTGGCAGGTCTCAGAAGAACCAGGAGGTATGTCTGAACATCTGGCGCGTTCTCATTATAGCCTTCGTTGAACGTGTATGTTCACTTGCGGGCAAATTTGCTATCGCAATATAGTTCGATGATGCACAAACCTTAGAGGCTGAAGACTAAAATTCTTTTCAGGGCACCAAGTTTATTTGGGCACGTATGCCCAACGTGCGCAAACCACGCAGAAGTGCGTCCTCACAAGAAATAGGAGACTTTAAATGGATCGACACACCGGATAAACAAGAAAACCTGCAGTTCAGCGAGGATCTGAAGGTAGTCAAGTTGGGCCTGTGCTATCATTTGAGAGGATAATACTCCTGACGATTGGTCTGCATCCAGTAGTGTAAAACGAACAGAGAAGAAATTCCAGAAAGATCAACACAGCCCGAGCAAAACCAAGAGGGAGGATCATTAAACAGAAATAGGTTAGCTCCCAGTCTCCTACATAACTCAGCACAACTCTACTTTATATCCATTGTCTGCAGACATTGAACAGTCCAGTGAACTGCATTTGGTCTTTACCGAACACCCTAAAGTCATCTCGGGTGTCAGCTGTTATGATGCCTGATGATAGATGTAATCAAAGCTAACGTGCCACGTAAAACTGATGAGTTCATCAAAGGGTGCCATAGGCGACAATTTTCCGAAAGCAGTCTGTCAAACGTTTGAAAATCAGGGAACGTGTCCGTTGCTATGTGGCCTCCAAGTAAGTTGTCCGTGACTGCGTTTTCATAATTTTTGGGTTTCCAAATTCGATTAACTTCCGCTTCTTGAGCGTATCAAGTGTGATTCCCCGTCATGGCATTTGTCTGCAGTGAACAGTCCAGTGAACTGCATTTGGTCTTTACCGAACACCCTAAAGTCATCTCGGGTGTCAGCTGTTATGATGCCTGATGATAGATGTAATCAAAGCTAACGTGCCACGTAAAACTGATGAGTTCATCAAAGGGTGCCATAGGCGACAATTTTCCGAAAGCAGTCTGTCAAACGTTTGAAAATCAGGGAACGTGTCCGTTGCTATGTGGCCTCCAAGTAAGTTGTCCGTGACTGCGTTTTCATAATTTTTGGGTTTCCAAATTCGATTAACTTCCGCTTCTTGAGCGTATCAAGTGTGATTCCCCGTCATGGCATACAAACCCCCTTATATCCCCAGGTCGAATAGTATTAATAGACAAACTTGAGAGTTTACGTGATAGGCCTCAACAAGGAGGCAAACAAATAAAACGAATAAAATGTGTCATGGAAACGATAAATAAATAACTGTTGTAGTGACTTTGTCAAGAGAACTGAATAATTTGTCGTTTATTTCCTTGTTTTATGTTTTTTAATCGAAATACCGTCCTAAACCTTGCCTTCTTTCAGGACATCTCTGAGTGCTCATCTGGCTTTACCAGAAGTCGCACCAGCAATTTGCTCCTGATTTACACAGTGGGCAGCTGTCCAAACAAGTGGTAGATGTGACAAGCTAATAGTCAGCACTTATTCGTTTGGATGGAATGCACCTGCGTTCGTGGACTAGTGAATACATCGGGGATAAATTCCTAGAGTCAAGTACTAATACACTGCTGATGCGCACACTGGTTACGTTCAAATCAACACCTGTGGACTTTTGACATCAGGCGCTCCCATTCATACGAACATCATGATGTTACGATCCTCACTTAGTTTGCTCAATAATGTAGAATTCCTTTAAGTGATAGAAATCACAAGCAAGCAGGGTATGTGCTCAAGGGAACCGGGAGGATGCATAACTTTAAATCCATTTTCACTATTTCCGCTACTCACTTATCGCTTTTTATCAATGAGATTCTGTTTTGAAGTCACGATCTTAATTCAGCAGCGATTATCATGTAAATAGCTTGCTTGTTGTATGTCACACTTCGAAACGGTCGACTGAAGTTCACATATTCGTGTTATGGCAATGCATCCGCTTGCTCGCAATAATCTTCATATCGTATCTTGTTAGATTTATACGTCATGCGGTGCCACTAGGATTTAGTGAATTCGATTTCACGTATGACATCGCTTGTAGTGATCTTGATATTGGATTTCAATGGCTTATATGAGTGCTCTAAATTTGTCATATATGTGACAAAGCTACAGTTCCAACCAAGGAGAAGTTTTCTATAAATAAAACACATAAATATGACGTGGTGCCCGAACGTATATTCGTACAAAATTGTGGGAAAATGCCTTTGAAATTGGTGAATGATCATAGTCAATACTGAAGAAAAACCCGTGGAATTCAAAACTATCTTTGGTCTTTTGAACAATACTGTTTGAAGGGGCCGGCAATGGGGTGTTTCAGCCAAACTTCAAAATTCGTGACAACCAAAACTCTTCCTGCATTCATCTATTTACATACTCACTCGACACGTATTTTGGAGCTTCTACAAATTAGTCGCAAAGGAAAAATTACACTGAATAAAAAATCCAGCAGAATTCATAAGACTAGTAAAATTTGGCAGTCCTTCAAAGCTCATGAGCGTTCATAGTCAAGGTTATGGCGGATATCTTGAAAGCTAGAGAATCACGTGACGAGAATTTTTAGATGAATAGATCACCCAACTCGAACGGTTTACATGTTGTCGTTATGAACTAAGTGTTGTAACATGTAAACGATAGATAAAAAGAGTAGATTGTGTCGAGAACGTGGCGCCAACCTACCTTGCAGGAAAGTGGTAGGTTCTGTGGGATGAGTGAAAAACTTGTAGATTATACTTTCCGACGGATGACAGTAAGTTATATATAGACTGATGACGCACTGCGAATCTTTGCTTCCCTTAATCGAAAATAACACGAAATAAGTGGTATGACGAATCTTACTGGTTAGAGCCTCCTGTATCACTGAAGGAACCAAAACGTGATGACAGTAGTAATTCGAATAGGACCTTTAGATCAGATGGAATGCGCACAACACAAAACCCAGTTTGATGACCATATAAATCTGGCAATCAAAGCTACTTACTTTTGTCCGTGTATGTGGCATCTGGTTGGGAACGAAATTTGTTTAAAAAATTAAAATAATGCGTGGATTTGCGCGGAATTTAAACGGCTCTTATGTAGAAGATTTAGACACTAGTACACATGACAGTGTTCACCAAAAGGCTTACTATTTTCCACAGCTCCTTGGCGCTCTAAAACAGTTGAGATGTGTCATGTGAGAGAAGGTGGAGTGATCTGTTCACCTCAAATTACCGATAGTTAACAAACGGAAAGACACAAACACTTGTTTTCTGAGCAGAAACAACTTACGCTCTTTAATGCGCTCACTCTCATTTTATCTAAAGCGGGTTTATGAATACCTTCAAGAAATTTTATGCAACGCACATGAATCTTCGGAACTTTGAACGTGAGCAAGAAGGTTACACTGGACGTTCCTCGGTGTACTTGTGTAACGGTGATACTACTTATCGGAAGGCACGCGAGTAGTATGGGTTGTTCGTAGAATTTCACTTTGCGTCGATTGAAAAATGGAATTCTGTTGCGGAATTCGCGGGGCAAATTTGTAACATTTGCTTTTATTTAACCGACGAATGATTGGAGTCAATGAATCTTTTCGAAGACTCGTTCGGGTAAAGATCTGTGTCCAGTATTTTATAACTAAGATGCAGATTAGAGTTTTGCTTCCTTGTTCAATGGTCTGTAATCGGTCAGTTGGCATTTCCGAATAAATAACTCCGCAGCGAAGGCCTTCCTCCTTTCACTTGTAGTACAGCAAATCTCGGACCCCATAGTCCGAGACTGCCTCACTTTCAGGATTTGGGCTATCGTTTCTCGTATTGAGTGTCCTTAGTCTGAGTTGCCACTGACGTGTCGGATGTATAAGATCGATATCCTATCCTAGCAAGCAAATATTTCGCAGGTAGGTCGTAAGACCGAAACCCACGGCTGTGAGGTAGGTAAACATAAGTAAGTCTCTATCTACGGTGCAGTAATTCGGGATAACAGATTCTCAGTTCATCTCGCCAAAGCGTCCATTGTTTACCAAGCCTTGTGACCGAGGTTCAGATCAAAAATGTCCTGTGGTGAATAGCACAAAACACGTACGTGGTATCGGCACTTGGTCTGGAAGCAAAGCACAAGGCAATAAATTATCGGGAATTTCGGAGACCAGGTGGTAAATCATAAAATAAGATAATACTACACAAGCAGCCCATGTTCTCCCTCTTTCTGTCGATTTCCAACAGATTGTACTGAACATACTTTTCCGTCTCTTAGCAGCCGTTTTTAACCGCGTTTCTCGCTTAAATCGCAAGTTCACCTACATCGACGGGAATACTTACAGATGCTCGGAAAATTTCCCAACGGCAAAATGCTGAATTATTGATCTATTGACTCCTAACCTGCCTACCGAATTGGACGATTAGATTACGGACAAGTTCTCACAATAAGAGGATCATCTGCATTGCTCCCGCTGATTCGTTCCATCCTTTTACCTGATATGATTTAGTCGATCCCACTAGAATTGGTTTGGTCAAGTGAAAACACCATGTGTCTATCGCAGTTTAAAATTTCCCATGCAATTGATCGTGTTTGTAGTGTCCGAATTTTTTTGAAACCAACCGCGGTACAATACAGAACCTATCCAAGACAGGGGAAGTCGAAGAAAGCGGTCGGGTTCGAACCACGGGCCTTCTGGTCTGTAAGCTTGCGCTCTAACCACTTCGGTCATCTTGCCCCTTTTTATGGATGAACAAACTGAGAACCGTTCACCGAAGTGTTGAGTAGCAAACTGACCGACAAGAAGTTGATATACCACAGATTAGAATAACCTAGCTTACTGACATTTAAACTCCGCAGGTGGAATCATTCCTATGACCTCCAATGTGTGCCAACAAACAAAGAGATCAGTGAGATTTCCGGGGGGGTGGTTGCAATTTACAGCTAGATGTCTGCCTGGATATCAAGTACGTTTACACAGCCGAAACTCATATCATCTATCGCGCAGGCAAGTTCGTTGACATAAATAACATTTCCAACTTGTTGGATCAGCCCCAACGTTGAGTTAGAACGCGGCTGTTGATGCGAACGGGCAACGCTCACCTAAATGCATTTCTCTCAATATTAGTCAGACTGTGGATCAGCAGGTCAAGAAAACAGCATAATGTGCGCCAAAGTATATCTATCCTCCGGCCAAAAATATGACATTGGGCTTATCCTCCTCAACCCTCCCCAAACAGGACCGCTGAATGGCAGGATTAATCAACAGTTTAAACCCCAGGTATGAAATGCGTTTACTTTTCGCATCAGCTCTCTGAGCTCAGTTTCAAGCGAATCACATTCTCTAGGTATGTCTGCTGAGATAGTTCTTGCGATACCTCAGTGACAGAGTTGACGGGAGTGCAGTCATCATCAATCTTTCCAACAATACTTTTTCAAACGATTCCAGTTCACCGGTCCTGCAAGTGATGATATGCACCTCACCTCGCGAACCACTGAATAAAACTGCTGAAGAACGTCGGTGCTTTACAGCCCCTGTACACTGTCACAGTTCCCAAACAACAGTTGATCCAAACGAACTGATCTGCTACCTGATTTCGAAGAATGAATTGCACCATTCGCCATTTGCCATGGTTCCGCTTTGTATCCCACGTCGATCATTTCCTTCATGAACCACGTCCAAGTAGAATCACTTACCGGCGATCAATTTAGGGATAAGCTGCGAGTTTTTAGCTGCAGTCAATTCAACTACATTGGGTGATTTATTCAGAACTATTACTAAGTTACTCGTCAGAACTCAAGGAGACCTGTGAAAGGCTAAACGCTGTACCATTTCTCATTGTACGCTTCACTTTCACTACTGAGCCCGCAGAAGACCAGATTTAAACTACGAGGAATTTTGTTTTTCGCAGAACGTACCCGGTGCTGAAATGTCTATTGAAATAAACGACAAAGAGGTAGTTAAATTAACAGTCACTTTGTCGAATCCGCTTGCATTTAAGCATCTTAGATCAGCGCTGATAATCCTTCAAATGCACTGTACTGACAATTTTAATTTGCTGGGCAAACTGGGGGCGAAATAGCACTTTTATGGATCTGTTGAAGCACCAGTAACCCAGGAGGAAATCCATACGTACTGGATGGGTTCCTACTTCTTGCAAACTGGGCATCCTATGTTTGAAGACTAGTAGGAGTTTGACAGGATACGAGTTTAACTGTCTTCAGTTAAATTTATATATCTGATCTCATGTATTCGGAGGTCATGACACCAGCGAACGAAAGTCTGATATACTTGTGATAGCTTTAATCTGAATAGAAGCTAATCGTCTATCGGACAGATTAAATGTTTTGCTGAGTTAGTTCGCGTTGATAATGTGTGAACTGTGATTATCCCCGTTTCATGCTTCTACTGAGATATGTGAGTGAACAAACATTTCTATTCTACGATTACTTCATGGTAAGCCCACTAAGATCGTGTGAACGCAAATTATATACCAACTAATAAGAGTGCCACGCTGGTACGTCTGCTTGATCATAAAATGAGTGACTATGTGAAGGGTACGCAACTATATTACCGGAAATGTTTCTTTTAACGACTCAGTATTGCGGGAAATTTAGCAGAAAACTATACAAAAAAGCATTGCTTGGGGCAGTCAGTTGAAATCTTTATCAGCGTGTCGGATACACACAATTAGGACTGTCATTTATGCCCCAATTGTGATGTTTCACTTGACAAAATTATTCACATGACTGAAGTGGTTTTGAAGAGACCTATACTTGAATAAGGTTAACGTACACCAAACCAAATCCAGGACTGCAAAAGAAATTAAACAAAAATCGCATGCTTTTGTTGAATCCGAGCGACACATATGGATAACAAAATCTGAGTTCGTTTACTCTGGGGATCGGGACCTACCACAATGTGAATAAGTCGGCTAACGTTGAAGCCGAGTATGTCTTTCTTTGACCAGTGAGTGTATACACCAACTCTAAATGTGTATTAGTCACGTTAAGGTATGTATTCGTTAGTGTAACCATCCGCTCGACAGCATAGTTTTCCGTCTTCTTGGTCATCGACAGGGCGAGAAATCCAAGCAATTCGTGACAGGCCGGAGAAACCGTTTGTACTGTGTTGTTGTCAAATCCATGGTGACTACCAATGGCGAACATGTGAGCTACATACAATGGGTGGAAATGTTTGGCCGATCAATCGATAGAGTTAGCATCACGCAGACCGTCTCAACCAATACGCCCGGGTATCGAGTTGTAACGTACCTCATCAAACCAAAAGTATCGTGAGAGTGGAATTGGCATTTTACTTTTTCATCTTGAATTCGATCATCATTGGCGGGTTGGGGAGGTGCATCGAGTTGTAAGGTACCTCATTAAACCAAAAGTATCGTGAGAATGGTATTGGCATTTTAATTTTTCATCTTGCGTTCGATCATCATTGGCGGGTTGGGGAGGTGCCTCATCAGTTATGTAGATCCTGAGGCTATGGATATTTGTTGTGTCTGACACTCGGTCATCGGTATGCAGTCATCTTCATGGCTCGGGTGACTTTGACAAGATTGGGCAAACCGTGATGGGAACTTCTCGAAAGGCCTGTGCTGATGGTGTATGTTGCTCAACTCACTGGGTGACAGAAAGGCTGTTTACTCAACCTGTGTCACATACGATTTGGACATGAGACCGCTTTGCCCATAAGGGCAAAGAAATCACCAGAGCTGTGGACAATGTTCAAAAGCATTCTTGAGTGATCTTGCTCTCAGCTTAAGCCAAACTCACTTAACTACAAGGGTAATGTGATTAAAGCATTTAAAGCATTAAAGTTTTTGATCAGCTCTCGAAGGTGAACCTTATAAATCTGTTTCAAGCAGCATCACATCTGAAAATTCACTGCTTTCTTCTTTTAAGGACGCGTAAGACAATCAATGAAGTTCTTTTTGAATAAAATTCGATTAAATATCTTGATAATAACTCTTTTATACCGTTGTTAGCGAAAAGAAACCCTGAAAGTCAGACATTAGTTTCGGGGACTCTGTTAACAGCGAACAGCAGGGCCGATGTTAGTCCCCGGATACCTTGTTTCGATTCTGATCAGGAGCGGTATGTGGGAGGTTGGTGCTAAATGTTCGACATTGATGTTGGGTTTTTTGTGACAAATAGACCTGCTCATGGACAGACCAAACGATACAGCCAGTGGCCGTTTCTAATGGGTGAATAGTGGGGAAACGAGATGTACAGTTCAACACAAAACCTACGTGACTGATTGGGGGCCTCTGAAATGTAATACATTGTTTTTTAATAAATAACAGCGCATCGACTACCAGTCTCCATGATTTCAGACCCACTGTAATAAGCATCATTTGTTTTGCCCGCCAAACTACTCCATAAGCGCTAGAAAGGATAAATGTACACTAAGTTCCCTCAGACCAAAGACATTATGTTAATTGCGTGAGGTAATTGTTTGCTTCCCGATTCCTCAGGCTAATTCGTTACCCTTCCAGTGAATGCCCATTTTCACGTTTAAACTGTCCTATTTTATACAAATTCGACTCTACACCAACGGTTTTTCTGTAGTCGGTTTGTTCACATCCATTTCTGGGCTTGTTGTTGAAAATTTGTCCCACTTTGTACTGAACAACATTTTTCTTGTTTACCTTGTCCACACACTACACACTGGCCTTTCCGTGCCATCCGGTGTTGCTCAATGCCCAAGGCACAATCTAGCCATAAGCCTTTCCTTAATTCTGCTTACGATTTACTACTAATTTATTATGGAAACACAGTCTATCTGTCTATAATGTCTGGCATCGTCCAATTCAACATATTATTCACCGCCTAATTGTGACTACCGAACAAACGCAGGTGAAGTTCGTAGAATTCGGTTTCGCCGCAATTATCACTGACCGTCCGTCAGTGGATTATACTATAAGTTTCCCGCCAGATAGGACACCTAGATTGTGCGTTCAGACTAATTAATCAAGTCCTTGCTTTGAGATCATGGCCTTAGCACAGTGAAGTACAGATATCGTCCGAAGGTGCTTTGTGTACTGCGTGATGTACTTCGAAAAGGCATATCATGGTCCTTTAGTTGCGCTCATGTGAGCTTGGTGTGCCTTTTCGCCGTGGTAATGCAGCTGTTATTTTGTTCGCCAGTGTTTCGATTCTTTTGACAGAGGTAACAAAACAGCCATTTTGTTGCAACTTTGTAACTTGCTAAACAAGCTGTTTTGACGGCTTCAAACTGTCGTATGTCGGTCATTCCAAGCCGCTGTAGGCCATCAGTTGATAAGCCCCAACAGTCAGCAACCGACACTGGCCTATGGGTTATTGGTCCACCAATCGTGGCCAGCCACCAGGTGATGACCGTGAATTGAAAATTCCACGGACAAGTTAGAACTCCATGGCAGACAATCGCGCAAACCATCTGCGCTGAGTAGCCTCTTCCTTCATCCCATAAGCATCTGATGTGTTTAGGGTGCATTTCACCTGACATAGCGGCCATCATTTGTTGAAAACAAAAGGATTGGTCGGTGTTTCTCAGGTCCCTCCATTTACATTCACTCCGCATCGTTAAGTGATAATTTCGGAATATGACTCACCTGCATTGAGAAACTGTTTTACTTGGTAGGAAAAAGGTAACGGGAAAGACAGTTAGCTGTGTTGATGTTGATGCTGAGAAGTGAGGTTCATCGTATCCGGCAGGTTGAGTAATTTTGAAGTTCAATCTGCATGATCGGAAGGTTGGAACTGTCGGTGTTAAGCCATGATTGTTGATACGAAACTGCTCTTGGCGGTTACTTTGAAAGCCCCATGAAATGATGAAAGGCCATATTTAATGCTTTTGCGGGCTTCCTACTACACCCGAGCATCCTTTCAACAGTGACAATACAGTGTGCGTTGCCGGATGGCACTAACTGAACATCTATCAATACAAATACTAATAAGTGGTAAGTACCCAAGAGTGTAAAATCACAAATTAGCAAGATGTTTGGAAAACACTTAAAAATGTCCACAGTCGGGACACATTGTCAATAAGCATATCGTCTTAAAAGATATCGTTCGAGTGCATACTTGCGACCTATGGTCAATACCGTTTCCAAATCTTATTAGATACTTGCAGCTAAAATTCCACTCAACACTTTTATTGGTACGCTTAAAGTGTCACGCATCTGTGCATTGGACATCGAAACCAAGTTCACTGACAAGCGGTCTCCAGGGCTAAGCGATGTCAAGGCAGATGAAACATCGATAACTGATGCACACCCAAAACGTTTGCAGTCCGAACAATAGTATGAGCCCAATTCAACCTCGTATGGGGGTCATTTTGCGGAATATACTCTGTAATGCCTGGTACAGTTCCTCAGAGATCCGAGACTCACGGCCACTCACTAAGTGCACTGTTAGGAGCAAATTAGTTTTTCCTAAACAGACGAGATTAGACAGCTACTCATGAGTTGTTGGTACTGGCAAGCACGAAGTATTTTCAAGATTTCTTTAGTAAGCATACGTTGGATCTGTGAGGTTTTCCAGTCATTTTTTGGGGAGGGGCAACCTTGTGCCTTCCCACTATCGGCAGGAGAACAACTAGTCGGTGAAAAAGTATATTAGTATTTTCCAAGCTGCATCCATGCTGCATTTTGTCAATAGGAATCCGCTGTGCATTTACAAAGTAGAAAAATAGGTGTTCATAGGGATTCTGTGGCATGTATTGCTTGACGGTTTTCAAAAATGGCAAACGTTCAAAATATTTACACTACTCACTCAATGGTGAAACCTCTTTCCAATCTTTAATAGAAGACGAAAGCACACAGAACGATGACTTCCACTGAGCGCTAGCAGTGATCAGTATGAAAACAAGATGCACACACGTATGGATATGGCAGTGAAGGAATTTGTTAGCAACCCGGTAAAGGGTTTGTAGCCGGTCTACATTTTCAACTCGCGGCGTTAGATTAACCTTGTACTATTCTTCCTCAAATAGAGTTGCAAATTAGCGATAAACGTCGCGCCCAAAATCCACTCAGAATTCACTCGAGCACAAAACGAACGATGGCGTACCGACGAAAGAGAGGGCTTTCGGGCAATCATTCTGGATTCGTTACACACATACTAATTCGTCTAGAATGACACAGTCAAGGCAGACTCAGTAAAGACAACTGGATGAAGCGACCACTGATTTCGTGATGACGCGCAGAGGAAGCAGAAAATCTGACTTTGACGAAAGTGTGATCCCAACAGAATCTCAACTGACTGACTACATAACCTGTATTACATTTCAAACCCTGTCGAATATGCAACAGGAAAAATGTTCTCGGTTTTGCGCACAATCTATTACTCATTGTGTGTGCGTAATGTCTTTATTGGATGCATTCTAGACGCATCGGATAATATAGAGAATATTGTGCGGAAAACGTATGAGAAAGCACACAACTTACAAGCTACATGTGCTAGAAAACCAAGTTTGTTGGAAATGCAGAAACGTAACCATGATATTCGTGCATGAATCTGGCGATCACTGACACCATTGTGGTTAAATTCACAGCTCTTTCGTACAGCTAGACAGTTTCCGGCGGAGTGCAGTTGAACGGAAAATCTCTAATCAAAGGAAATACCAAACCCAGCGTAATACAGCTTTAGTTGACTCTCTGATAAACTCAAAAGACTGATGCTTCCGGAGTCTAATCTATATATTTTGGGTAGAATCGATGCCTGATTTTGGCAAATGTTTGAATGCCTGTGTCGCCTGATTTTCTCCACCGTCATCTCGAAGATGAAAGACTGTGCTCGATATTGTTTTACAACTTGGAGACTTTGATGTGTCAAACAAATTGCCCCTGTTCCGGCTTCATTTAACCATTTCATCAATATTTCATCAAATACCACTGGAGATGTGGTATAATGCCATAAATGGCCCACACCCATCTTCGTCACGTGACAAGAACCATTTCCCAAGCAGGTTCTCATCGATGAGCACTGTGGGCGTACTGTGTCAGTTATTGGTTGGATAGTTTGGGAGTAATTGTTTGGTTATGTTTGGTCAACAATGAATCCCGAAGCCATTTTAATCGAAAACAATATAGCGCCGTGATGCCCAGAGCATTAGACCCCAATTTTATCTTGTAACTTCGCGCTTAAACCCGGATGAGACAACTGAGGTCAACGCAAAACGTTTTAACTTATACGCGTTTCCACAAAAAACATGGTGAATGGTATTTAGTTGTTTCACAACTGACTGGATGAGACTGGACGATAGATAAGTTTAACTTCATCTAAATGCGCGTCGGATGGCGCACATTAGTCAGACTAACTGAGGATGACCAATCCTCTGAAGTCCACCCTGCGTGCGAGATGTATTTTGACCCGCAGCTATCAGGGAACACACCTCGTGCCCTACATCTATAGCTGGAGAATGCGACTTCACTTCTGGCCTACTTGTGGTCTGCAGCGGTTTACGACCAGCAGTTGGCAGATGTATACATGTACAGCAAACATTTAGATCGGCAATGCCAGGCGACAAGACAACGCAAAATTCCAGACCAACTGACCAGACCGAGTGACAGGCCCAGTCGGTGTCTGTCGGAGTGGACGACGGAGGAGGAGAACTGCTGTGAATGTGAGCGTGTGAAGCGACCTACCTTGAATCGCTGCAACGCTGTATCCATACACTGAAGGTAAATATTTGTGAGATGGAAAAACATCATCCATTTGATACATTTTTTATGACCGAATCAATTCGTAAATTTCATCACTGCAAGACTATAATTGGGTGCGTGGACCGCATGGCTACCTTCATGGTATCCAAAAAAGAGAGCATCTGGAAACAAACACTCCGTAGCCATACGAGCACGTGATCTCCAAAGCACTTGGGGAAAGAATGGAAAATACCATCTAAGAGTGGACGCCTTTTGGCAGTACATCACAATTTAAACTTACGTCTCAAGTTAAGCGTTCAACCGATCAACCGTTAACCCTTGTGCATGTGACGAAAAATTTCAACTAGAAGCGTTCAAATGAGTTGACATATAATTTCTATCCAAATTTCATTTGAAGCTTTTCCGTGTACACCAGGAACCGCCAACCATTCAAGTTTTGAGCAACGTGAGAACCTGACAATGCTACTCATTACTATATTTTACAGTCTTGGATTTTGATGACCTTTGTATTCCATCTTTTCTTACTCACACATACTAGTGAAGATAATCAAATAACAACGATGAGCTGTTTTAGAATGCATGATGATGCCATGTAGCAAGAGCTGGAAAGTTTCGGGATGCAAACTCAAGCCGTCGTTGCCCTCGCATGCAATTGAAGGCGAAGATTACTACGGTACCAACGTGCCCGAATGCGGTTGAAATTTTCTGGACGTTCACGGAAATTCAAGTGGAGGATTGAATTCGTTCATTCTTTAAACGCCGACGAGATATTCACTTTCATTCGAAATTGCCTCTAAACTCTTATTTCGTGTTTGCTATTAAAGAACGTACCGACGGAGAGCTTAACTCCCGTTCAACGCTACTGATCAGAGATACTATAAAGTTTGACACGAGTTGTAGAACGGGATGTAAACATCTATTCCCCAGTGTGTCTGAATTGGCGGGTGGGAAATTGCAAAATTTGTATGCTCAAAAGCTTTGCCCCGGAAACCTCTTATGTCGTCACCCTTATCTACCTAATTAGAGTTATTTAGCAGTAGCAATTTGTGTTTCAGCTGACACTCTGGTAAACTCACAAGTAGCGGGCAAATTGCTGTAAGAACGAATGGTTGCCTGTTAAAGCCTCTCGAGTGCAGTTACTATTTTCGTTGAATGAATAGAAAGTTATGACGGCCAATCAGTCAGATGGGTACATTGTTGGTTGAAATTTTCCACACGAATGCTTCAGTATTACTAAGAATCCTGTGTTACCAAGATTACCTGGGCCCTGGTGATCTTAATGCTGGTTGGCGTACCAGAGAGAACGTCAACCTGGTGCGAGAAACACTAGTCCATCTCAGAGTGTCTATCTGAAAGGAACTGAAATGAAATGCAACTGGGGAGATATGCTTTGGTTCATGTTCAGCACGTGACCACACTGACGACGTTTGTGACCATAATATGGAGTGCAGAAATCACGTGACGGTAGTCGAGCAAATCGAGTGCATTTCCAAGTTAGTGATAAGCTGATCAGAGCCCTTGAATCAATAACTTCTTATAACACCTCACTATTTATCTATCTCATCTCTGCCCTTTTTGGGTACAGATATCCAGAAAGAAGGTGTTTCTCCTGTTAGCCAGTTGCCTTGAATTCAATTATGCCGCGTTGCAGATGGACATTAGTTTGAGTATCATCTCATCTGGTGCCCCGGGATTTCGGTGTGTGACTTATGACATACGATGAGGGGCTGCCGCTGATACGTGAACAACTTAGACCGCCGACGGATGTGCCACCCAAATGTGGCTGGACACATCTTGCAGACGACGTCTACTAAGCTATTGTCGGCTGAACTCGGTGCCCATGAATGCGCTAGAGATTCTCCGAGCGGCACAGACCGGCCACAGTGTTAGCTGGTTTTTGTCTACCTGACCCAATACATGGAGATTAACTAAGTGATAAATGTAACCGATTCTTTCCGGCTGTTGAAACTTATAAAACTCTTCGAGAAATACACTCATTGGCAAATCAATTTGGCTTTCACGAGGGACTCAGTTGAATCTTAATCGATTCTCTCGTGAAAACCGAATTGATCTGCAAATGAGTGTATTTCTCCAAAACAGTCCAAGTTGGGTTCAAGTAGATCATAAGGTTGACGGTAGCTCGGGGACTCCGCCTACCTGATGAGCTCCAAGAGGGGCGAAACATGTCGTGGGNTATGGAAGAGTTTTCAGCAACCTTATGAATAGTTGCCTCTATAAAAATAATGAAGTTCTCATTCAAGTGCATTTTCGACAAAGAGGTATCACCCACGTTTTCGTACAGCTGTTCAAAATCGTCAATAAGTTCACGGGCGAGGAATGATGGAAGTTTTCTCTGACGGAGCACCAATGTTAGTTTCTTGCAACTGGATAAAGAATTTGCTTTCGCTTTAATAAATATGTAATATATGTTACTTTATAATTTATACAATGTTATATATTACTTTTAGCGTTTGTCATCACTTACCGTGATGTGTAGTAGAGCTCATAAACTAGGATGGCAATGTTTCCGGTGTCAGTGTTGTTTATTTTATATACGTGCAGAGAGGAACACGATGACACCTTTTGAAAAATATAGACAATACTTGTGATAACAGGTTTAAATCCGTGATTTCTTTCAACCAGGGCGTATGGACTTTGGCACCGGTGCCCATGAAAGACTTAGTACTGGGTAACTTAAATATCGTAAATTTATTTTGGGTGTAACCATGCTGCTTACATGCTGTCCAGTGCTTCCCAACTGCAGGAATACAAGAAAGTGGAGATTACACGCGCAGGGTTACTAACACAACCAGTTTGATTACGGATTTACTTGTGAACAGGATTTCCCCCCTGGTGATGGTAACGCGATCGCATCCTCACACCCAGGTGAGTGATAACGGAAGAGTATAGGAATTACACCGAAGAATACCAATGTGCTGTTGATCACAAAGAATGCAATCGAGTCTACGTTTGGGCAACAAGTTCAGCAGTTGACAGAATCAGCTGAAAGAACACCAGCATCGTTGTTCGAACGATTGACCGCACAAGTTCAACAAGTGTCTTAAGATGGCCGACCTGACGAACTACGTTAGTAACAGGGGCATTATCGGCAGAAGTTGGTAAATACACATCGCTTACGCATAGGATAAAGTTAAGCGATGGTTTTTAGCCGAACCTTTTAAGGCCACTGTGAAAGACTTTGATGGATTCCAGAAGAAACTACACACACATGATTTGCGCGTATAATTGAGGTGATTTGAAAAGTCAGATGGAGACTCGGGATACTGCTTGGGTACACTGAGTATCCGGTTCTGTAACCGGTTTAGGGAACTGGAGGGCTGAGATTATGGCAAGGCTTCCGGAAGAACAAGGACAATATGATAAGCGTGGGGGAGGGGCAAAAAGGTAACCTGTCTAAGAAAATACAATTTCTTGTTCTAAATAGCACAGTGGTTGGTCACGATAAAGCGAACAGGCTTTTCTCGAGAAAGTACTTCACATCGACTTACGATTTCTTATATAGGTCTCCCATGCTTTGTAAATAAGAGAATTTCAATGGTTAAACGGGGGAAGGTTTCCAAGATTTTTTTTAGGTATACTACAAGAGTGAAGTCAGGTTGCAATCTATTCATGTCACATCATATCAACGATCCCACGTGGGTAATTGTCGTAGCAGTTCGAGCCATATCTGAAGTGACTAGAAAACGGATCCAACCAGAAATCAACCACGGTACATTAAAAACGTTTGTACTTGCGTGGTGAAAGTTTGGTGTAACAAGCTTCAATGCAGGAAAGAATTTGCTTAAAAACGCACTTCTGACAGACTAGAGATATTCCGCCTATATTATGGTTCGTTACGTAAATTCCAGAGTCGGGAGATGCAGAGAGAAAACACACCGTCAAGTCATACTTCCGTTCATGAGGATCATTTTTCAATCGTCAGCCGTCATTCGTTTAGCACGAAATGACTGAATTTGAGTGCATTGAAATTGTTGGGTTGCAACTTTTGGATGCGAACTAAATTGCACCGGTTGATGCATCTATGGTGACATAAATTTTGGTTTTGTATGGATTTGAACTTCATCTTTTGCAAAGAGTAAACTATTCGAAACTCGCGACTACATTGACTTTTTGGACAGGCTACATCCGCATAAGTCATTGAGTTTAGGGATGAAACGCTAGAAGACGTTTTGTGCTCATCGAAAAATTGGGCTAGTCTTTGAAAAATTCACTTTTATATCCAAAGAGACTTCCAATGTCCTAACACATCTGACGCCCATTCGAGTGCCAAGTGGATGCCAACATGTATTCATGGATTTTGATAATGCTGCACTGAACTTACTTCGCTTTGCCTCTGGATCTAAAACATGATGATTTTTATATAATTTACGACTCGGAAGTCTGGTTTACAACGTGCTCGGCGGAATAAAACGCGCCGCTTTGTTTTGATGACCGCGTAAACAAGTACTATATTGCGGCCAGCCATTTTTTGTTTTCAGTCTCAACCCATAATCCCCTGAGGAAATCAATTTTATCGGAATACAGGCGCTCGTAAATTATATTTTTATAGGGGAATCACTCTCCATCCAAGCATGGCCGCTCATATTATCGAAGTCAAGGAAAAATATACAGTCTCTCGGTACGACTGAAGAAGTCGCAAATTCCGTCTTTCTCTACGGGTGATAGCTACGTAAGTTAGGCTTTATTGGGCATTCGCTGACATCTTGGCAGCCTAAAGTGTTACAGAACACTTGAAATCAAAAGCACTCGTTTATGCGCCTAACCTGAAAAATCGCATCATGTGTGTGCAATCCCGCCTACAGTTGAGAGGACACCATTTGCGCGGAATGATTATTGAACAAGCTCAGCACGGTGAAGTTAAATAATTCTGTCGCAAAAAGGCGATTTCATGAAACATAATTTGGTTGGGGAATCGCTGTCTCATCAGAATTGTTTTTGCGAGTCAATTGACATCAGCAAAACGATGTCTTTTCACATAAAACACAAGGTGTGGTTCCATCTCGAGTGAATTCTTGTTAAATTTGCCTACCTGTTCTAAATCAAATAGGGCATAAAATGTCACATCATTCTCACTGAAGTTTCACACAGTGACCTGGGATGAACCTCTCACAAAACAATGCATAGCCAGACGCATCGAAACTGGCTTTGTCCGGGAACGATCGCCGACGCTGCCGCTATTTTGCCTCAGGAGGACGAAGTTTGGAAATAAACATTCTGGAAAATTGCGGTCGCAAACCACACTATGGATAAAGCTGTGGAATTTATAAGCAACGTACACATTGTCCGACTGAATATCCCTGTAAATACACGAAGTTCATGTCATTATTGCGGAGTGCAGTCAATTGAACGCACGATTGGATAATTTACTTGCAACTATTTAAAGGAGTGACCTACTAGTGAAGATGATTTTTTCAACTGTTCCCAACGAAAACGAAAAATGAAGAAAATAAAACACGTGGGTTCATTTGAATACATAGAACTGAACTTTTCTGTTCGAATTACTTAGAAACTTGGTTTCTATCACGCAACACCCAATGGAGTGCAGATTATCAAACACTTTATTCGCAGGTTTCGGCTTACTTTCTACGAAGCGCTGTGCCGCTGCATGAAACAAAAATTTTGATAAAATGGCTTTCAACATTTTCGAACGTCAACTCATCAAGCAACTAAGCAATTGGATTCTCTTGGATAAAACTCGTGATGTCGAGTAATAAATGTCTTACCTTCAATGAGTCCCTGTTGCAGGCCTAAATGAAGAAGTCGTTGTGTGAAAACACTCTTCGAATTGGGGTAGTTCAGTAGTTATATTTGAAATTTGGCGACGCGTTGAAGCAACTACTTGTATCCTTATTTGCTCAGACGGCCTTGTTTACAATTGCAAGATCGAGGAGCATTTGTGCAAGTCTAATCCACGGGCAATCTCGTTTACCTTTGAGATTCCTATATTCCTACCTCGGCATCATCATCGACAGAACGACATCAGTGTTCAACATAGATGCTTCGCTGCCGTACAACCATGATTTACGTGAAAGCCTTGTTGTGAAGAGAAGAGTAAAGGTGGACGGGACGAGACTTGGTGCTAGCTTACCACAATCATTCCGAGGTGCCTATGCCTCCAGACATTCACTGAGGCGATCTGGATAGAAACTGACAACAAGAACGCCTACCTAGCCCACATTAGGTCGGCTGATAATTAACCGGACCAAGTTGCCTTGGTGACAGCAAGCGTTTGGACCGTACACGTCACAATGTCGGACTGTTTGCTTTAGATTTGCCAGCAAACCGAATCATTGCACTTAGAACTAGACAAACAATGAACGTACAAGAACTTCACATTTGGGACATATGGGTCTACACAATCATCCACTCAAATAGAAACAACTAAATGTTTGGATCTACAGACATCAAAGTTGAGGCCGTCGTCTTCAGACCGCAAACACTATATCCACTTTAGATAAATTGCGAAACGCCAATTCTATTCACTCACCATTACTTTGTAAGTTGCCTGCGTACAGTGGACATGTTTTCAAACAGTTACAGCGTGATCAGGTTGCGAGTATGAATATGGTGTCAGCTATAGCAAGTTAGGCCGTCCTCATCAGTTACAACCTTTGAGTTTTAAGGTTTATTCTTCGTCAACTGGCCGGACGCAGTGCCAGCTAAGGATGTGCAAATCTTTGCAATACACGCACAATCAATCAAGTAATCTCATCCACATTTATAAAGAAAAAGATGAGAAACGGGGGAAAAATTGAAGATGTTCGCCTGCCTTAATGAATCAATATTCAAAATAATCTACACCGACCGAATATCAGCCAAACCGAGCGTTTTCCCACACTCCGACACCAGTTTATGTCCTCCAAAAGATGGAAGATTTGTCTGTACATCTGCACTAGGCCGAAGCCGATGCAAATGTGAAAAACGTAAACAAACATCTGCCCGAGTGAAGAATCAGGATGAAGGCAAACGTCATAATTACGGGCTTTCGCTCTGGAAATCACCAGCTCTATCTTCGTCTACAGTTGCTCTTCTGCTTATGTGAAATGCGTACTAAAATGCGACAGAGGGCCAGTAGTGCTCACCAGAAAGCACATCGTCCAAAGGCGAAATGCGGGCTGTTGTTGACTGAACGGTCACCGTCAGGCATACTTTGCTAAATTTTATAGGCACACATAGGGATATGACCTCTAGAATTTGCTCTGATTTTTACTCGCCCGAAAAGAGACGCTAGTCTCCCGTTCAGGTTGGTTCATCACAACTCTTGTTCAACCCCGTTGTGCGCGTGGAGATGCAAGAATGACAAAGCAATATTCTAGTCTGCTAAAGCCGAAACATTTGCGTCCATCTGTCTGCTGCCTAGTGGGAAAACGCCTGAGCAACTACAAGCTCTGTTGACACAGAATAAAAACGCTGTAGGTAGTGCAACGTGTTTTCTCCGAAACCACTAACGTTAGCAACCTAGGTGGATTTATTTCAACATGGTGTGCCAATTCACAAGTAGATACGGCATCTTTTGACTACTCGTTCAGCGAGGCAGTAGTACAAAAGTAAATCCGATGATGCACCTGGTTTCACTGCACTGAGTCGTGGAGGTTCTTGTTCGCATCTCCAAACTGCTAAGCGACACCCTTGTGGAGCCACTTATCTTCAAATGATCGAGAACATTCAGGATAAAAAACAAGTAAAGTTAACTGACTCTAAATCAACGACATGGACTTCGACCCTGGTTATTTCCTAGAGAGACCAACGTCTGCCCTAATGTACCCATTGTTGGGCGTCTCCCAACAAGATGATGAATTCGGCAAACATTTGATGGCTCAGAACACGCAAGGGATATGATACAGTGGTCGATTTGATACACTTTCTTTCTTGAAAGCCGCGGGATAATAACACGCACGGACGGGCGAGTTTTTCTCTGACTCTCTATTTTCATCAAATGAATTTCGATCTTCTAATCATTTCGATAACTCATACGAATAATACTGCCCCTTTTAGATTGAGTTCAGTTCCCCGTACACAATGCTTTAACCGTATATTTGTACTAAGTGTTCTCGGTCCAAATTCATGTATCCATAAAAATACGCATTCACGTGGGTATATTCCTGATTAACGAATGGATGTCTCCTTCGTCACGGAATTGTCTGTATCAGAGGTAACATGCTTTTTCTATTCATGTTACTGCTGACATTCAGCGTGATGAGAGTAAATTACGGTTTATGTGGCGTCATGACAGAATTTGTCAGCCTGCTAATAAATAAATCAGTGAATTTCTTCTTGAAACTTTAAGCGACCAACGTGTTAAACCCACAGTCGCTGGTCTCCACACCATGTTTAAAAGCCTTTTAGTCCGCACAAGTTGATAAAGAAAGCTTTTCACCAAACAACACCCTTGAATTATCCAAGTCGTTCTTCGCAAATCACCACCCTTGAATATAAAAGATCCTCCTGTCTTACTAGATCAGACTCAGAGCATTGTCTATGTACTTCGGAGTGGTCGTAAAATGTCTGGTCAAGCTTCCACGGGTTCTGAACAAAATAGGAAAACGTTTGGGAACAAGATGAGTTGAAATTGAAATCTGAAAAGTTGTCGGCGACCTCAGCTGACGAATACGTCTATAATGACGTGGATGTAAAATTCCTCAATAGGTGAAAACACCGAGTAACATGGTCAAAGAGTGACCATCAAAGATCCGTAGTCTCCACAGTTTATAGCTTAAGACGGTGCAGTTCGGGGTGACTAGCCACCTGTTTGGTCATCGATCGCGTTTCCTCCAGCGAAAATGCAAACCCGGAGTTTGCACACAACATCATGTTCGAAACTGCGCAAACCCAATGCTATTGAACACCGGCGGCCCGAAAGCGGCGGTACCGAAAGCCAATAGGTAAATCAAGCCTTGTAAATTCTCAGGGACTGAGTCACAGCCTATTCACGTAGGTGATAATATTTCCCACGTCATTTGGTGCTGTCATGTAGCATGTACTCAGGTTAGTTGCTTCTCATTTGGTCCTGGAATCCTGTTGTGAAAATTGGGCAAAAATACACAAACGTTTATAAATTATACGCACAGCAACACTCAACAGACGTATCTGTGTGTATAGGTTCCTTAAACGTAATGCACACTTCCCGGTCGAACGGACGAAGCTGCCTCCATTGGGAAACCGTTTCGGAGCGTTGTGGCCATCAGATGGCTTGCCTGTAAATTTTGTGGTCTGAATGCTTTCAGTCAGGGCTGACTGGATGCACTGAAATCATTGACCCTTCATCGAGTAATCATACTGTTTCTTGTTCGAACATGCGGACTGTGATCACGTTTGTGAAGGTCTATTACCTAGTCAATATGGAACTGCGAACACGCAAAGAAGTAAATGCAACCAATCGCAGCATGGTGCCGCTTACTTACCTGAACTGAACCCGTTTTCAAATTCTACATATGAACATTGAAATTGTATAAGATATGCACGTGATAGCATTTCACATTTTATAGTCGAACAACAACGTGTATACATTGGGAACTGAATAAATTTTGTTTGCGTGGTCCCTGGCTATTCTGCCCATATTCCCTCCGTTTGACAGCTCTCAGTTTACATGCTTGCAACAGTGATTCACAAATAGTAAAATATGCGTAATGTTCGTCATTCTTAGGGCGGATTTGAGGCACCCACCAGGTGAGATGTGTGTTCAGTCAAGGTAATCACCTTCACCAGTTTCCATGTGCTCAGAAATAAGCTGGACCAACCGTGATAACACCATCCAACAAGATAATGATAGACCATGATGTGAAGACGAAAGCCCATCGCCGACAGTTTGGAACTATTCGACAGGAAGGTAAATCTATCAAATGCACCTTATTTTCAAAAAATCAACATTCTCAATACTTTCATTGAACTTTCGTAGATATTCATTGACTACTATGCCATCGTAAACGAACGATGCAACGCAGTTGCACAGGTTCCGTAACAAACCCCATGGGCCGCACCTTCCGTAGGACGCAAGGCGGGGTTACGAAAAACCACATACAACTCGCATGCCTTATTAGTGTTATACGCCGTTAGGATATTGGCAGGCGCTTACGGACCAAACTGCTCCTGTCGGGTTCCCTAACTTCTTTTGAGGCTTTTTGAATCGCACTTAATTCATACAATACATAATCCGTAAGCAAGCTGGATGGCCATAGTTGCACCATTGGCTGGATGTGGTGGCTGGTTAAATCTGGGATTATAATCGCAGAGGTGGATAGACATTAAGGGTCCGAGTGACCAAGCAAAATCGCATTCAGTTGTAAATCGTGCACCAAAGCAAACGCCGCGACCACCAGTAAAAATAAACTTACCGTTTTTGATGTGCCCTAAACGAGTGTAGGCTAAAAAAAGGGGAGCAGGGTAGGATGTGTCTAAAGATGAGAGTGGAATAAAATGAAATAGGATTTCTCAGTCGCAAATAATTTGTGGACTTTTTAGGAATCGTTCATCTTCCTTCAGAGCTGCATCAAGCTGTATCACTGATACGAGATTGTCAACAAAATTTGCCCGTGAACTGAACGTTTGGATGACATGCCTATTAAGATAACACAATCCCCTTGCTACACCGGGCTATCTCTGCCATGCAAAATGATGGTGCCCGTCAGCGTTGAAAAGCGCCTCGTAAATCGGCGTTCTCGAAAATGGAGAGCGCTGCAGCGATCCAGCATGGTATCTCCCTGGACGATGAAATCCATCGTCAAATATAACCGCGAAGCTCATAGCGGATAACCAAGTTGACACGGCAAATGTTTCCCGGATGCTTAGCTTGACAATACAGAACACCTGGTACCAGCTCATCCGATGGGATAAGCACGTCCGCCTACGAGGATATTGACCACCGAATGTGGCCCAGTATGCAGCCCACACCAACAGTTACCGCGTGTACGACTCGCTGAAAACAAGCGCATTTTGGATGCAGAGTTGAGACCGAAGTTACTCCTGCTCAGTTTGACCGATGGCTGGCAGATAAAAACAACTGCATGGTTCGAGTCCACGCAGGCACTCCAGATGAAGCAGAAGGCAGTAATGGATGGCAGTATGGGGTTGGGGAGTGGTCCTTCGGTGTACTCAACATGGCCAGAAGACATGTGCTCCTCCGACATTCGCGAACGCAACGGAACGATCTGTGATCGGTACACATCAGTGGTCAGTGGTCAGTACACATCAGTGGTCCTGACGTTCAGTCAAATGAGCCCAAGCAGTGCTCTGCCTGTTGAATGATGCACGGATATCATCGGGGACCACAGCGACCTGCTACACTTTCCGCCCGTATTCAAACCATTCAATCGTTTGTCTCTTAGACTAGTCGTAACAAATAGCCGTGGGTATTCCTTCAGTCACATTTTATCAACATCGATGACAGGAAAATTTCAAAGGGATAAATTGAAAATGGTGCATTTCAGCAGTGTCCGATTTCATTGACGCGTTAAATATCCAACTTACCTCCCGGTGATTCACCGCCTTAGAAATGAAAATAAATTGGGCTCCGTGTGTAAGCGGGGAAATACCACACCGTGTACTTCGTCTTTCGATTTAATTAACCGGTTCAGAGTTTCTAATAACGACGCCTCGCAGGGTGAATTTATCGATCAAGCAAGCGAACTAATTAGTGTAATGTGCTACCGTGAGATTATGACACCACGGGAGTTCGTTACCAACACTGGGATGGTACTGAATTCCCACTATCCCGTCTACAAGTTGTTGCTTTGTACGTCCACGTTTTTAGCTGTCGGCTTACTGATTTATTTGCCTTAGATGGAGATGAGCACATGTATGAAGGCGATGTTGATCTTAAAGCACAACGATGTGGTATTTCAAACACGTGCAGAGAATGAGCGTACGATTTTCCAAGAACCGCATCCAATAATCGGTATAGTAGAAGAGTGTTCCTGACGACCGACGTTTGCGAATCAACAGAGAGTGATTTGACATACTGTCAGGTTTAAAGTCTACATCAGGTCAGCTACTTAGAAGCAACTACGTAATTGGATACAAATTTAATCAAGTGCATCATTTTCAGTGTGTCGCTGAAAAAAAGCAGTGAAGAAACAGTTTTCAAGGATGGCTACCTTAGAATGTGAAAACAATTTTTGTAAGACTAGTTTCGTCCGTTTGCCTCTTGCTCACCTCTCTGCGGCAGGTACTTTGAAAGATAAATGGCCAGTGGCTCAATGGTGAACCAACCATTGCCGACAGTGTCAATTCTGAGTGTGCGGATAGCCAAGCCAACTAGATGCGATGCTGCCGTGAAACAATCAGCGATGTCATCCGCACCTCCGTGCTTTACTGAAGCCGACATTGAGAACAAATCTAGTAAGGTTTAATCGAGCTTCAAACAGAGCAGAAATAGAGGCGTCCTTGAGGTTTCGATGCGGAACATTGAGTGACGCGTGAGTTTGACAATCCTGATACTCTTTATACAAAGGCGAGCAAAGCTGTTCAACAAAACCCTACTGTTCAAGTTTAGGGTATTAACACAGATCAGCATCTGTGATGGACCGACACGGTGCAATGCCACCGTCCCTGCACGAAATGCTGGCTCCGTAGCTTGTGAAGTGGTCACCGTTTCCCGGTAATTTTCGTTTGAGGTGCGATTACACGGAAATCATCACCAGGCTCAGAGCGGGGTTTAGGAAACACGAATGCGTAAGTTGGTGACCTGTGAACTTTCTCACATACACTCGTGCTGGCGTAACAGTGTCGGACGGGACGTCATTCAATGTAAGGTGACTGGTGAGTACCGATGACCAGAACAAGTGGAAATCAAACGTAAAGCGAAGGAAAAAGTAAATTAATGAGGGTTCATCATAAGGTCACGATAGATATAGTATGCATCCACTTGATAAGTACTCAAGCGGAGGAAGAAATTTTCAAAGGAAAAAATTCTGGATGCTTCTCCATGATGAAAGTTTTGGTGAAACTGGGAAAACACAGCAATGTAACCGGAGTACACATTCATGATTGATTTTGTAGACTGCCGAATTACCTGGTTTTGCGGGAACTTGAGATATCACAGTACAGTAACAAATTCTAGGTTTCCCTAGGTTTCCCAAAAGTTCTTCGACACCTCACGATCAAATTTGTTTTGATTGGGGCTCATCAGATTTCTCGTAATTGGGGAACAAGTCGTACGCATTTGGTGAATTACAAACGTTTACAAGTTCACCTGTAGTTTTCCCGATACTCAAATAAATCCACCTTTCAAAAACTGTTTCTGCCCACGAACCAATAGGTTGCCCACTCCGTCCAGACACGAATGGACCAACAGAAAAAATGAAACAAAACAGGGTGGTGATAAAGGGATTTTGGAGACAACAAGGTTTCCGATTCTGCACAGCTTACCCTCCCGCATGTAGGCTTCCGCTGAAGTGATGACGAATTATCTTTCAATTAAAACAAAATCACGACCAACGTTGAGCAAAGCACAGTACCTTGCGATTATCTGTAAATTTAGCTTAAATTGCCAACTAACCATCTCTGAAAAATCTCGTCAAATCTAAAACAAAATTATTTTATGCAGAGTGCAATGTATTGTATGATCTTGTGTAATAAAGCATGGAATAATGCGCTATGGTATTTTGCAACGTAATAGCTTCTTGATTAAGGCGATAAATTACAGTGTAATATGACATTCCATAATGCGAGACAGAGGAATGTCAAGGCGAACCGGGAGTTAGAATAATGAAAGGAGTACTCTGAAAGGTCTTGTATTGCTAAAACTTTGATACCTCACACAGAATGCCTTTGGTCTTAAACAAACACATCATGATACAGTCATACATAATTGGAGAATTTGGTCGCTGTCATCGATTTGAAAGACACACAATGTTTCTTACAACCAAGCCGGGAGACGCCGGACGATTTTGATGGAAACGACAGGGTTTTTAAGATATGATTTCTAGTCGATCCAAATATACTTCAAAGGTGTGCACCGCCGCAAAAATAACTTTTGCGACACGGTCATATGTTCAATTTGCATATATCCTCCATTATCAAATCAGTTCATCTTTACAGAAGTATCGGTCTTACAGGAAGCCAATTCAACAAAACTGTAGAGCCACCATTCAATAAGTTGTACGCCGCGATCTCCGGATTTGGTTTATAAACTCTGGCACAACAGTTCAACACCAAAGTATTGTGAAGTTATCTCAAGATGGACAAATCGCCGGTGCACAGATTGTCCAACTTACGGTCGTTGAGTTCTACAAATTTTGCAAATGAGTTGATGATAGAAGGTTTTAGGGCATTTCATCTGAGAATATTTGCCAAAATATTCAAATGTATACTTGGTGGCTGGTAAACTTGTGTCCGGATATCAACGGTAATGCACGGGAATCGAGAGAAATGTCCAGATATTTTATGCTGCACCCTCCATTGAGAATGAGTTGTGTAACATAAATTAGAGTGAAAGAACGCGAAACGTTTTGTGGGGACATTTATAGGTCAAAGGATTAGGACGGTCAACATCACCAAGGGATACGTATCTCAACCACACTTAATCCCATAATTGCTTTTTCACGCATTCGAACTTTGCATATCATCCAATAGTTGATTCTGAGATTTATTTTGGTTGGGAAAACAAAAGGGCAACAGGCAAGGGGCTGTACAAGATTTTCATTTCAAAAGTGAAGGGTACTTTCACTTGAATAAGCTGCCGTGGTTAAGCAAAGTTTAGGTAATTAAGTCGTCATGCTTTTTGATTACTCATTTATTTGGGCACCTCCAAAGATGCTAGGAAGGTCAGTAAAAAAATCTGAACAATAAAACAGTAGACTCAACTACAATGAAAAAATAATAAGGCAATAAATTTCAAAAGTCGTTTCACAAACGTAGATCAAGTTTCGCAAGCTAAATTAATGGATCCGTTAGAAGATAACAAATTACTTGTAGGGACAACCTCAATTTTTTTAGAGACAAGCAATTTATGCGTGAACAACTCCACTAGATTATAAAAAGCAACACGTTATCCACAACGAACTGATATACACTGATCCCACAAATATTTTTCTAGATGCAAGAAATCCAAAGTGTGATCTCTCGGTCCTTTTTATTGTAATACGGTGCCCAACTTACCCACGAAAGTAAAAGAAGCGGCGTCGGCAAGGGAAGCTGAAAACGTTTACGTTTACAATTTTTGTGTAGATTGTTTAAACTTTCCACAGCGTAAAACGTCTCTTGTTTGCAATTCATAGAGAAAAACGCATTACATCCCGAATCAAAAATATCTGACATGCATAATTTTGAAAAAATTGTAAAAAAATAATGATAGAACTTTTTGCCATGCACCCCAAAGCACAATGATCAACAAAAGAGAGAAGATGCATTACGTCCACACAGATACTCCAGAAGAAGCAGAAAACACTGGTCGGTCGCCGTCCCCAATAATCAGACGAAACAATATCTATATGCGTTCTGGGCTGGTTTGTGCATGTCATAGTCAAACGATAACCGTTGTGCTGGAAACTGGAGCTGTTGGAGTGCGGCCGCTGATCAGAACAAAACTGAGACACACGATTATCTTCGTTCGTGAATCTATTGCTCACCCATAAAAGCTGCAGCATCGTTCAATGCACCAGGGTACACAACGGCCTGTTCCCATTTCCCCTTAGATTTGAGCTCTCTGAATGTTGGTTTGTGTGACATGATCCGTCCCGAACCACTTGTATTCTTCCGCTCACATTTCCACAGCAGTCTCGGCCAGTCAATCGAACCAGGTGTGTATAAATGAATTTCATTCACGATTCAGCTTTCGAGCTTTCGATATCCTCGCAAAAACGAAAGGCAACTGAGTGCATACGCTACGCGTGAAAACACCACACACCGTACGTAGGGTTTACCTATTATTTTTTGCCAATTCTCGCAGCAACTGCCCGGGAATAGTGAGCGATTCGTGAATGTCACTGTCATAATTGGAGTATTGCGTTACTGAGGGATGTGTGACCCACTATTTTTTTCCCGATCTTGATGCAGGTTTTAAGGACATCGTGTTATACGTTGGACTTGACCGGCGATGGTGGCGAAATACTGTGCTGTGTAGTTAACCGCCAAGAATAGAAGTTATCGTCTATGCAACTCTCGCGATTCGTACTAAGATGATTTTGATGGATCTTGGACGCATAACACAATTCATATGCAAAAAGATTTTCAATATTATACACCATACCAACTTTTGAGGATTGCGATCTGAATAGTCGAGTTCCGAATACTGCTCACCGCGCTGCAAATTATTTCCTCCAGCCTCCCTAATTTATGTGTATTTATCTGTCTATCTGTATATTTATCTATCTATCTATCTATCTATCTATCTATCTATCTATCTATCTATCTATCTATCTATCTATCTATCTATCTATCTATCTATCTATCTATCTATCTATCTATCTATCTATCTATCTATCTATCTATCTATCTATCTATCTATCTATCTATCTATCTATCTATCTATCTATCTATCTATCTATCTATCTATCTATCTATCTATCTATCTATCTATCTATCTATCTATCTATCTATCTATCTATCTATCTATCTATCTATCTATCTATCTATCTATCTATCTATCTATCTATCTATCTATCTATCTATCTATCTATCTATCTATCTATCTATCTATCTATCTATCTATCTATCTATCTATCTATCTATCTATCTATCTATCTATCTATGTATATCCATCTACCTAAAAATCTATCTGCCTCTCTGTCTACCTATCTATATATCAATCTATCTCTGGTTGTCTATCCACCTATGAAAGTGGATTACGTATTTCTGGGCCTACATAC
This sequence comes from Opisthorchis viverrini, assembly GCF_000715545.1. Classification (NCBI taxonomy): domain Eukaryota; kingdom Metazoa; phylum Platyhelminthes; class Trematoda; order Opisthorchiida; family Opisthorchiidae; genus Opisthorchis; species Opisthorchis viverrini. The sequence goes on along the minus strand of NW_008752278.1, from coordinate 88,586 downwards.
TTAGCTGTCAATTTGCTTAATTGTGTAATGTCAATCAGCGTGTTCTTGTCTGTCGGTATTTAATTCTACAGAACGATAAATCCATCTATCTCTCGGACAATCTACAAATATATTTAAGAAATATATTCGGTCGCGGAGTAATGCGTCCACTCAGGTGGACGTCTTTGGTGATATTGTAGACCACATTTAGAACAGACTCGAAATCCTCATATATATAACGTTTCTCGTCTGAGCGCACCTGCTAGATTGCGATCATCTTACGTCCATGTTTTGAGTTTCCGCCGAAGATATGTACATCTCATGTTACCCTCAGTCATAATATCACTTGAACCCGATTTCTTGGAAACTCTGGACAACAGATCATGTTAAGTGGCACAAATCGCATCCCAATTCGTACTGATAAAAAAGTCGTTTTTGAGCATCGCTTACCAAGTAGCATCATCAAGACCGGCAGAATCAATAACAGTTTGCGATTCATCTTCAATCCGATACAAGTGAGAATAGTTTGCCACTTGATCTCATTTTATACGCGTACAACGCAAACAAACTAGGTTTTGTATGGCTTTTCTTTTGAGGGAAACTACCAACCGGCTTTAGTGAGAACGCATTGGGCGCAACATGCCTTCCATAAGCCTATTTGGTGAGAACTAAATAACAACTAGGCGAATTACGTGTATTCTAATGCTGGTGGTATTTGGATAAAAGGTCACTAGAAAAATGTCTACCACTTGGATGCAAATGTGTTTTCCATTTTTTTAATACGAACCAAAGCAGTCCTGAGTTGGTTTTTCAACAACCGCACACTGGTCGCACCAATAAACTTGGGCCTAAACTTTTGGGGTCACACATTCCGCAAAACGTTTTCTGGATAAAGTGCACTTGATATATTTGCCGCATAAACATAGCGGACTATCAAAGTGTCCGCCTAGAAAATGCCTAGGGAGATAGTGTAAAAAACACTTTTCTAAGAATTCTCCAAACCTAAACAATTCACAAATGCATGCTGGGGCTGACGGAAGCGATGTTCTGCAACCAGAATCATGCGACAACAAGGTTTCAAATGTGTTTTTGTAATGCGCTACTTATAAGGTTGCTGAAAACTCCTCTACAGCCCAGGACCGCGATTTGGTTTTAAGTAGAACATAAAGTTGACGAAAACTCGGGGTCTACGCCAACCTGATTAGCCCCAAGAAGGGCAAAACCGGACGTGGGCTGTCGAAGAATTTTCAGCAACCTTGTGAGTAGTTTCCTTTACGAAAGATCATAGATTCATTTGAATTAGGAACCTTCTAGTTTTATGTTATATGCTGATGTACTGCAAAGCCATCTGCTAAGTCTGTGTGTTTAGTGGTCAGAAACTTTCTTGAGTCTTTCAGGTCCGCTGGAATGTGTAGTGTTCATAATCTACTTGCGTAGTCTTTTGGTGATTAAAGTCGGTCTAAATACGCCCATTTTGCGGTAAAACAGTTCACAATTAGTGGGTGTCTGTGATGCGTTAGTGGTTTATTTGGATACTCAAAACGTATCAAGCAACCTTAACTAATAGGAAAATTTTATGCCTAGTGCTTAGGGAGTTGCTTGAGTAAGTCCGTCTATCTAAAAAAACCCACGGTTTACACATTCGTGTTCCAAGTTCACATTTGCTTCAACTAATCTTGTGCAAACTGATCTTTTGTTGGTCTCATACCGCTTTATTAATCGGTCGCTGTATTGGAAAATCTAATTATAAGGCTTCCGCTGGACGGAGATGTATAAACGTCACTTGTTAACTAATCCTTTGCTGTCGTGGAACTGGCAAACGTCGGACTGATTTCGACCCCTGGCTTATTCGAAATAATTCTGCAATGTAGCTGTTTAACAAAGTCCCACACACCGTATTCAGCACTATTTCTCTCCGTTCGTATAAAACTTTCGCCGGTCAGCGCTGGTAATCCTCAGAGACTTGAATTCCAGGACAAAATTGGACAAAAATTCACTTATCTAAATAATTTGGCTGTAATTCACCGTTGGACAAATTACCAGATAGTCAGTTGTTCGACTAGAGTAAAGATAATTACAAAACAAACAAACAAACAAACAAACAAACAAACAAACAAACAAGCGAACCATTTTTCAGAACCAGCAAAGACGTACTCGCTTTCGACGTGACTTAAAAGGCATATCCACACATCCCGATGCAAAATTTCCAGCGACGTGGCAACCAGATATTTGTTTTACATTACTAGCACTAAAGCCAATATTCAGCGACCATTGAAACGGCATAACGCACTACTTGTAACATCGTCGAATTTCATCAAACGCTTAACAGAGGGTCCTCATTTTGGCGGTGACTACGAGTGACGCAGGCAGGCCTACACACACACACATGTCTTCCAACACACTCCTTCAAGTTGCTGAAAAATTTTCACGAGCCCATTAGTCGATTTGCCATTATTACGTCTCGCCAAGTGAAGCTAGAATATACTGATCGAAATCAACTGATTTAAAAGAGGCGGCTTCTAACTTGCTAGCAATAAAGTCATTATTCGGTTGTTCGAGAATGAATCTTTTATCAAGCTTTGGTTTGCAGCTGAGGTTTCAGAAAGAATAAGGTTGACCGTCCGTTAGCCAAACAATAACGATTTTTTCCTCAACTTGGGCACATCTCAAAAAAACACGTCGATTGTTTACGTGGCATGGCCCACCTATTGAGCAGGGTCATCTCGTCCGTGAACTTTTACACCTCTATTGCCAACATGCTGGTCTCTATATGTTGGCTATGTATGATATTCAAAATCCACTCGAATTCACTTTTTATCCGTGACCAACTTGTAGAACCTGTGTGGCCTTTAGATGCACGAAGATGAGCAACCCAACTTGCGTTTAATCCATTTGACTACGGATTCCTAATGGTTTCATCACATTTTGGATCCTTTCAGTTAGGCAAGACGCTAAATGTGGCTAGATTCATTCTGTACAGCATGCTACCAATTATTCCGTGCTGGTGATTGCTGGGTCAATGAAAAGTATATGAATTAGTCCATCAATACATATCGCTTTATACGATT
>NW_008752278.1:70899-74961 GCF_000715545.1 Opisthorchis viverrini | reverse complement strand
CTCCTATGCCATTTATCTCGGGTTTATACGTCGCGACCCTCAAATGAGGCATACCGCATTGCACGGAATCCTAAGCCATCCAAATCAGAGATTGGTTTTCAGTCTGTATTTCTGGACGTCACACGCTTTTTCTTCGGAGCTACTTACCCTAACTCTACTGCACAATTTTGGCCCCAGCACTTATTTGCGTCCACAGAACTGCCGCAAAACCGTAGTGCATTCCCAAGGATCGCGCACTCTGACCAATTTCCGAATAGTGCGGGTCAGTTTATTCACCAAAGTTTCATTTTCCTAATTGGTTTTTCCAATTCAATTTACAGAAATTCCAAAGCGTGTATCAAGTTACCGTATGGATGTGCAAATGCAGGAAGACCACAAATAGTAAGTACGTATTAAGTTCTATGGATGTTGGTTTCATACTGGCCATATTCTTCTACTTATTTCAAACGCAAACTTTCAGGTTTGTTCCTTAAATGGAATTATTTATATGTCGTATACCCGACCGATTTGGAGCGTTCAAATACACCATGTGTGTTAGGTACATTCGTTCAGAACCCGTCTCTCACAGTCACGTTTGGTAAACCACCTAGTTGGAGAGATAAATTGCAACGGGAAAAAATAATGCTTTCGTAAATTTCTGCCTTCTGGTCCCCAACAGCGAAACGTTTTCCCCCAAACGTAAGAAAACGTAATGAATGAATGAGTCTGCTAAATGATTTGTTTCAGCCGTTTGCCTCATTCTGAAATAAAATGCGCCACAAATAAGCACCTTCAGAGGACATAAGATGGCGATTTTTAGTTAGCAGGTTCCTTCAATGTGGTTTCGAAGTGTACATGAAGCATTTCAGTTCAATGACCATCCATCGATGACAGCAACATCAGGATCCATTTTCGGTGTAAGAAATCAGAACTTAAAGTTCGAGCCACACAGAATTTTTTAAAAAGGACTTCAAGATTCGACAGAGACTGAGCTTTTTTTTGCTAAGAGATTTCCTCAGTCAACTCCCATGACGTGGATCCTGTCATCACTCCAATTAGGGAACCCGTAAATTATAAGGCCGATGCAGTTCGACGAGATTACTTGCGAATGTAGCCCGGAAAGTAATCTGCGCTCAAAAGGTGATGACCTTTGGAACAAATCTATGCTCCTTAATTTATCTGTCAGCACATTCTAGCTACTGAGACTGTCCTCTCGAGTGATAGCTGGACGACAGCAGACTAAATGATGAGCTGGCCAAAGAAATGAGCTGCCACTTAATTCCTGGTTGCCAAAACTCCAGAATGTCCATGATAGGACGGATCGCCTGAAAAACTGTTGAGACTATCCATATGTGAACAAATTTAGAACTGAAAAGCTGAAATTCAAAAATGTAGGTAGACTTTTACTTACCGATTTGATAGCGTTGATATTCTCACCAAAGTGCTGGATGTGATATACACAGGAAAGTTGGAACATGTAAAACCAGGTTCGACGTACATCAATATAAAAGCCTCTATCATTAGCACACAGGTAGGGGCTCATTTATTGAAACACTTCCCTGAGTGGTGCACTTTATACACCGTATATAGACTTTGGGCTTCTTTATTGATCAGAAACACGGCCTAGTGAGAGCCGTGGAAAAAAATTCTCACACTTAAATGACCGAAAGTTAGAAAGCTGTTGGTCATCATTTCACCATGCTTTGCTGAGCAGATTAGCATCTGACGATTCACAATTTCCAAGAAACGTCTGGCCACACCCGGCTTCTCTCATGGCTGATGACCTGATCCAAGAACGCAACGGCTTCGAAGCTGAACTTCCTGAATAAGACGGAGCACTCCAATGCTCAGAAGACACTTTGACAGTTCCGATTTAAACGCAGATAAGTACATATGTGGCATTTGGGCGCCTGATATAGAACGAAATTTGAACTTTCACTGGTGCACTACTTTCTGTTGTGCAAAATCCCCGTGATTTTCGACATGTGAAAGGAAACGGGACCTAGTTTTAGCTGGTGACGTTATTCACACGCGAAAATATGCTAAGGGTAGAGGAATGGCAAGCATGTTACTGGATTGCTGGAAATTAATTTCACTGCCAGGAAAACCAGCAGTTGAGGAAACTTGAGTTCAGGTGCGTTCCGCAAGACCAACCTCAGGAGATACAGAGCGCTGTTCTATATTTTGGGTGACGGACAATATTTTCCAGTAAGTTTCCTGCGGTTTGATTTTGCTAGCGCTGGTTGAACTTGCAGATGGATGAGAATATAAATGTAGTCAACATTGAAACGACACAAGGTCAGAGATACGTCAAAAATAGATTGGCCCACACTACTGGTGGGTGCGCCCAACTCACTCACTGGAAAAATGTAGCCCCTAAGAACGGCTGGATATTTTTTAGTTGTTTTGTCTGCAACTTGATATCCGGCCCAGCTAGGCGGAGAAGTGGAATCAGATCGGCCGCAGTTGATTCAAACATAGTTAAATGTTTGTGCTGGTAGCATTCATTGACCCAAAGCAACAAGCATGCTGTCCAGGCAAGGAATAACAAGATTCTGAATTCGGAAGCTTCGTGAGTTTCGACGGCACCTTCATATTGACAAAGCATTGTAATTGTGTTCAGGGAAGGGCCTCCAGTTCAACGCAGTTCATCAGCAGTTCACCGCACCACACCTCAGAGAATCGCACTTACTCGTCAAGAATGACCCATTGTGTGCAAAACTAAACATCAATAAATTGTTTGTAGCCGTTTCACCATATAGAGATATTTAGGCCTGAGCTACCTCGGTGAGTGTCCGATCAATCTTTCATCCCCAGAGTATGATCGATAAAAAGGGGTTGATATCCTCGAGGATGACAAGAACATATTAGTAGGACACAGGGCAAGCTACTCTACTTGCGTCTAACCTGTGCTGTCGACTCCAATCCCTGGATGAATCGTTATTTCGGGAAACGGGGAATAAATTTGTGCCTCATCTGCGCTCAAAATAAGAAGCTACCAGCCTACAAAATAAGTGCTGGAAATCCCAGAATCAAACACTCCAAAGAAGGTTGTGAATCATAAGTTTTTGACGGATTTTCAGTGGTCTGCGGCCTTTCATCACAACATTGTTTATTCAGCTGTCTGACCGTTGGAGAGGCAAAAATGGATCGCCTATGCGTACTTTTGCGCCTTGTATTACTACGGAATGAATGCCAAACAAAAGCGCTATGAATTAAGATGCAGGAAAGAGGGCAACCGCGACAAATTAAAAAAATTGATTTGGCAAGAAAAAGTGTATTTTTACTTAACGAGCGAAATCATTTGACAAAATTTACGCTCACTTGACTCATCCACTTGCAAATGTCCCCCACTAAAATCAAGTTGAGGCATAATTTGAGAGTCTGTGGGCAAACGGATTTGGATCTACCAACCATTTCATGTGAGTTCCTGTAAGCATTTGACCGCGAGCACTTTGCTCTAGAAAGTCTCCACGGATATTTACGTCCATGAAAATTACCGTACGTCTGATTGGGCTACAATAGCTTCAAACGGCAGGCACTAAGCTATACCTGTGAGAATATACCTATATAGGAGGTATACCGGTAGATCTCAGATTAAACGTGTTCACCTTTAAAGTCAGATTCTTGACTACGGCTTCTTCGTGTACTAAATCGAGTCTTGGAATGTCGTTAAAAGAGTAAATGCCGGTCGGTGAATCAAGTCTGACCAAGTGCATAGATCCAACCGTTTCGGTACTGGACGTCTCCATACTCATGAAAGAGCACATTGACTAAACGCACGATTTGTGTACTTTCAAGCTATGCTTCAAATTTGTAATTTAAAGGCCGGGCGCCAGTGCAGGAGCAGCTTATGGGTGCTTGATTGAGAAATATACGAGGTCCCAATGTTCTTTAGCTGATAAATGCTTAGTTTTATCAGGCAGGTCAGCGGACTATGCGCTGGGCAATTTGTTAGCGATCGAACTAACAAGGGTGTATTTGTTCCTTGACCGTTGGTCGTCAGGAAGTCGATCAGTTTTGTTTAATACGCCCGATGTGCATTCTCAAACTGAGCCAATGACCGGCAGTGTCTAAACCCTT
>NW_008752278.1:47326-70389 GCF_000715545.1 Opisthorchis viverrini | reverse complement strand
GGTAAGCGAAAACATGCCACTGCTGACGGCTCCCTTCTTTTACTTTCACATACCCTTTTCCTTCTCTCCCCATCCCGCTAACAACTCTCTCCTTGCAGGCCCAACACTTAGGACTGATGACTCCGTTCGTCATGCATCGGTTTTGCGCGCAACATCTGCTCGTCACTTGGTGTCGACATCTTCAGGTATCTCCAAAGCAGTCCTCCAACCTCGACACCCAGTCTATCTGGCCGCGTTCAATGTCCGCACCCTGAAGCAAGCAGGATAATGAGCTCTTCTTGGACTCACCCTGGACTCGTTTGGAATTGGTGTGCTGTCTCAGAAAATAGAATTCAAGATGCAGGCACAGTGATTAAACTAACTCCTCTGTCAGTCTCTACTCGCTTCCGGCTGCGCACATCTGGTGATCCCGCTGCGGCGGGATGTGCAGTTCTTGGACTCACACTGGACTCGTTTGGAATTGGTGTGTGCTGTCTCAGAAAATAGAATTCTGGCTACTTGGTGTCGTCCAACGGCAGGTCGGCCCCAAACTCAAGTCGACCACATTGGCATCCGTTACCGATCCATAACTGGCTGCCGGTCGTTTTGGAACACATTTGTGGACTCTGACCACGCGCTCGTTCAGAGTCGTTCCTCCTCACATTTCCCGGGGCCGCGTAAGGGGCGGACAAATCGCTTGGGAACTGAGAGACTGGCATATCTGGTTGTTAGAGGAATTTACTAGAATCATCCAGAATGCTCCACCATCAGGCGTGGACTCATACTGGGACGCGATTGCCACTTCTTGTCATAGTGCTGGGAATTTGTCTGTGGCGCGACCCAACCAGGTTCACCCAAGCACGGGTAATCAGACCGAGCGGTGGCACTGCTGAAATATCGGAGAAATATCCCAGCCAGTTCCGAACATAACCCAACGCGAAGAGTTATCAGACGTCAAGTGAAAGTGAGCGTACGTGTGTACTGTTTGTGCCAAATGTTGCGGTTGAAATAATGTAGAGTGCGTGAAGATGTCAAAATGAAATTGGGTTCGGAATCCTTTAGCGTCATTTGCCAGGGTTCACTTTGAGGAATCCCGATTACGTGATGCTTATCGTGATCATATACCTGAATGAAATTCTTTGAAGCTCGGAGCAAGCGGTGAGCCAGTGAGAATCTTGGTAACCGGAAGAGACGCTAAAACGACGTGCTTATTTTGGTTCCCTTCGGATGGTTGATCAATACGCGCGTCGAATAGCATGGGCGATGCGAGCGGGATTACACAAACACACTTGCGAGTAAGATAATCTTGGAGCTATTGGAACTGTCTCACGTTACTTCAAGTACATTCCGCCAGAAACACTTGTTACCTAGGGAACCATCATCAGCTGGGGCCGTAGGGTTCCCCCAGTTGGCGATTGTCAAGAATTTATCTCGTTCCTTGTTGGTCGGTCACAAATCTTTCAAAAAGAAACTGGTTTCGCTCAATTTTGAAACACCCCGAAAGAACGGACAACAGTCAGGCGAAAGACGAGAACACTAGGTAGAGGTTCAGATGATGGATGATAGTTTAATACAAATAAACGTGTGCTTCTCATGCGTTGTTCAACTTACGACAATGGCCTCTGTTTGGAATGCATGGGAACTTCCTAAGCTCAGGTAAGCATTCCACCTTAGTCAGGCCAGAAAATTTTGTGAAAATTTACCTACATAGCCTTAGTTAAACTAATAAGACCAAAAGGCCTGCGTACTGGTACTTCTACTGAAGACCAAATTCGCCTTAAAGTTTTAAATTTGCGTGGGCTTATTCTGCGATTTCTGCATTGAATATCAGTATTTCTCCAACGGAATCCTTTCGTGGGTTGTTAGACAAATTACATCTAACTTCCTGAACAGGTCACATGAAAACCACTCGCACACACATGATGAAACCAAAGTGTCTTTTATTTCATTCGTGTGCAGCCTCACAAATTGAGGCATTTCGACTCAACAAAAACATTTTAATAAAATATCTTACCCTGGATGTGTTTTGTTTGGAAACCAAGTAAGAAATATATCCTTATATAAGTCGCACGTTACATTCACACTATGTCGTTGTGTTAATATAACCCACAAGCCTGCCCCTTGACTACATCCAGAAATTTATTTTATCATTTGAGCTCACTCTGCTTTTCTAAATTTGAACAAGCCTTTCGACGTCTTTTCATTCTCTAGCAGGTTAGCACTACTTGCAGCTGAGAACGATGTGTCGGTGAGAAACTGTCCCGTCAGGTAGAAAATGCACATTAGTGAATATCTTTAGAAAAAATATATACTTCTGTACCACCCCGAAAACTTCAAACCGTTTAGTTCGAATCGGAGGCGTTTTCCTTCCCCAGTCAATCGCGCGGCTGCCGACTTCTCAATTCTCTATTGGGAACAAATGAACCACCTCCCGAACCAGCTGCGAACAGAAATCTTTTGCCCCGGCCCTTGTTTTTGTCGCGAAGGCCAAATAACAGAACAAACGCCAATAAATTTTCTAATTGCTTTGGATTGTTACACGAAGGTTCGTGTGATTTCTTATTGATTTTGAAGTAATTGCTGTAGATGCTGAAAACTCTTGCGTCAGATCTGCCTATGAACGAATTGGCTACGAGATAATGTCTCCGCTTTGGATGAGGGAGAGGATATATTCGCCCACAAATGCAAGCGGACACTTTGTCCCGAGTGGCAGACCAACATGAGATCCGGTTGACCATATCGTTCCGAACCTGTCAATTGCACAGCATGGACATAATGGTACAATATACGTCAATATACGTAAAATATATTCGTCGAGGTTACCATTAGATGTGACACAGCAAATGCAGCATTCAGAGTTCGTTGATACACTTCGGCTGTAGACTTACACAGAGTTTGTATTCGATTCTCAATTAAAAATGTACCAAATTTTGGATTTTGGGAGTTATTACACAACAAAATCACTGAAAGAATTAAGCGAATCCATTGACCAAGTTTTATTTCCTGGAAAGACAGTGTTTACATCCAATGCTACTCGAGACATCTGGTAGGCGATTCATGATTCAAATACGGTCCATTCTTTTTTAATCTAAGAGCCAGTGTAAGCCACTGTTGCTCAGGAGAATTAAAAGTTGGCAACTCAAGACGTGGCCGGAAAGTGTCACACGAATTTCTCTCTGAATTCACACCGCCAAAGTGACATCCTCTCGGCATTTGTAAAATCCTCGTATTGTGCAGTAAACGACGGTGAATCTACGTGTAGCCTCAGGCTTAATTCTATCAGAAAATGACTGTCAGAAAATCATTTGCTTTTGTTCAGGAATGTTACACACGCCTGGAACACCGCAAAAATCGTAACAGTGAAGTTTCGTTTGGTGTATATAACCACTAGATTAAAACTTTCGTCAAAATAATCATGATCCGGCGTGATTCACAAATGATGATCATCGGCGCAACAGTGCCCCACAACCGTGAAAACATGCAGGAGAAGTGGGCAGGAATGGAGAGACTCTGAATGCAACACAATATATACTAAAAGACCAATAATATGCCTTTCACACTGAGTCAAAACTGAAGGAACCAGATGTCATTCAGAGAATAGGCGCCATCACCGAAGTTTCCAATAACTCTTTTTGTAACATGATTTCAGCGATGAACTACGGATACGTTCCAGTCGATCGGTACGGCTGGGAATGTGAACCATCCGCTCTATACGAAATCTAGCGAGGGACAGGTAACTGGAAAGATCTAATGTCTAATGTCTCCTTCATTCCACTCTGCAGTGATATAGCGGTTGGTTTAAAAGTTTTCCGTGACAAATGATACGAAGTACAAACGTTGCCTTTTGGACCGCGGTGGTCCAGCACGCTTACCGCGTTTGTTCGGCTGAATGTCCAGTAATGTCTATTTATGGGCAACATTTTGTTACCTGCTAGCTGCAGCTATTTTCCACTCGCTCTCTGAGTTGTATTTTGCATTGATTATTGTTTGTTTGTAGTATAGGGAATTTACGAATTTTGAACACGAATTTGTTTCGCAAGCGAAACCGATCGATGGTGAAAAGCCGAGACCTAGTGCGAATCTGTTTCATATTTAGTTGGAGTCATCAACACTTAGCAATTCGAGGAACGCGGAGTGGTAAAAATCCACGACGTTCCAGGTTCTGGTTTAGATAATTAGCCAGTCAACCATCGGCCTCCGGCGGGTAGTATGACCAAGTGGCAATTGGAGAGTTTGGGTGGCGCCACATCCTCGCTGAATACCCATCAGCCCCACTGCCTGTCTCAAATTTACGACCGAACAGTTGATCGCTCACAATGATAGCTGGAATGTCGAGGGTTGAAAGCGTCTAATTAATCTTCAGCCACGCACTTCCAGTGATTCCGGCGATCTCCGGTTTCCGCATAGGAAATGTCCACTGACAGCACCAAGTCCCAATTGAAGGTTGCAAAATCTCCACACTGTTTCCTCTAGTGAAACTTCGCCCTGAGGAGTCATCACTGGTGTATCGACATGGAGTGGATTCCGTGACCGGCAAGTAAGCGGCGTCATGTCCCACCTGGCTGCCAGCAAGTAGGCCCCCTTACCTCTCATCCGTTGACGACCGTACGGTTAAGGGTACCATAATTCACTGGAAAATTAATGGGTTTGCATTGCCAACAAGGAAAAAAAACACCTGCGCGGTGCTTTCCAGACTATCAATTTCTATTGACTGGCTTCAACTCTCGGACGAATCTGTAAGGTGTGCCAGGATCAGGAAGGCTAGTAAACAGAATAGACGTTTTCAAGAAACCTATCTATCACAAAATTGAGGTGGGCTGGCTAAATATCTTCAGAACTATAGCGAACATGGATGGGTCATTTGCGCGCACAGTCAAACGTTTCCGTGGAATGCAGCCTCCCGGAAAACTAGTAAAATGAAACGTAATTCATTCGACTTTATGGAGGTATGAGACTTTTCGTGATTTGAGGTTGCTTTGGGAGCGACACAGATACCATTGAGTCATTCTCTGAGACATGCGCATTAGTTTCATACTTCCCCCGTTTAATGTTCCAAAATAGTTGACAATCTCTTTCAGGGGCTTATTTCCATTTTCGACCACCCCCGCATTCCCCATATGAGGAATTGGCAAAACTAGACTTGTGATATCCGGCCTCAAAACGCCAGAAATGCATTTAGACTTTGAATATTTAGAACTGGGTAAAATTACTTACCTCCCAACTTTAACTGTTTAGCGACAGCAAACGTGGCCCCTGCAAAACACCACTCAAATACAGGTTGTCTTCGACCTGCCACCAAATTCACCCGCACTAGGCCAATTGCAGCAATCCTGCACTTTTCTCGAGAAAGGCAAATCCGGAATTTCCCTATGAGCAGTCAACTTTTTTCAAGGAAATCTTGATTAGTAACAGTTTGGTCTGGCATACTTGCTCCGCGGTATCTGTTTTCTACCCTCGGTGGAGCGATCCCCAAATTACCCTTCGGAAATTCTTTCTGCAAAGGCCGGCGTTCGGTTGGTCACTTTGATTTAACAACTGGTGTCTGGTTGAGCGCCAGACTCACTGATGACTTCGAGTTTCACTTCTGTAGGATAGCTTCCCTTCACTCATTACTGCGACATGAGACATTCAGCACGGTGATGTGTCTCATCCCATATTTCACTTACTAAAGTAAAACAAAATCATAATATTTCTCATTCGCACAAACCATTACTGACAAAATTACTTACAGCCACTTTCAGTTTCACTGTTTTGAAGAATGGTGAGATAAAAATATCGACTGAGTGGATTTAAATAATTCGATATATCAGTTACAAAAAAGACCCCGATCATCAGAATTATAAAATCAATGAACAGATACAATTTGCCCGTATTCACCCATTGCGTACCTCCGCACAGACCTGCGTAAAATGCGCGCGTTTTGTCAAAGCCATTCAGAGACACGAATAGTCAGGTTTCACATCCCGGATAAATTATTTTGTCATGGTAACATTCTTCAGTAAGGTGTCTTTAGATGCTCAGGTGCGTCCTAATTGCGCAAAAAAATCAAACCAAACATTCATACACTATATTCAGCCTGCATATAAAAAACGGGCGTGATCCAGCCATCGTTGTTCCCGAAGAGTGTGGTGTGCATCCTAATGGAACGTTATAATCAATGGAGCGCTCAAAAGGCTGCTACGACTCCACGCTTACACAAACACCGTGGAAATGTTTTCAGATTTAGGTGTGAGATACATAAATCAAGAGCGTGTCACAGAAATCCATGTGTGGTTCCTCGCTCAATACTGCTCAAATCCTTCATAATTCGAGCCCATCTGACTGGTACTTTCGAAAACTGGTTTTCTGACAAGCTTAACGTTGTCTACAGTGTTTATACTGAATAAAATGATACCTTTCTTAATTACTTACTTACTTACTTACTTACTTACCTACTTACTTACTCACTTACTTACTTACTTACTTATTATCATTTATTTTTGAAGAGCATGGTCACAAACATAAAAAGTGAGTGCAAGCGATGAATGCGAAAGAGTAACAGGAGAATATGGGAGAAAAGAGAGAAACGTCTCATTCGAAATCATGCCAAGGGCAGTGCCAGTCTGATGAGGTGAATCCCAAAGTATGTAAAGATTTTGGTATGGGAACAGGCGTCTAAAGACTAACAACCAAAGAAAGGACAAACAATTGTGAATGCTCTTCAAGGCGCAGTATGCGCTAGCACAGTCAAGACTCGCACATCAGGCACAAAGTGACTGTCATACTGGGTCTGGTGTGAGAGTAAATGGCGAAAATGTACCTTAAACGCCATGTGCCACGCATAATAGTGTCGTACGTACGCAGGGAGCCCACAATGGCAAGCAAACACAAGTCACTGACTGCGACCTTAGGAAGTCCCAGTCCAATAACAGCCTTAGCGGATTGAGGAAAGCAGATCCCTCGATAGGAGATGATCACCGGTTGGTGAACCAAAAAGTCGATATCACAACCGATGGCATGTAGGGCTGAGATTATGGCGAGGGAATGTTCATCAGCACCATACTTCTGCTTCTTCTCATTCCACACTATCTCTCCACGCCCATCCGAGACTATGCTAACGTCTATTACGGTTGCACGGCGATCTCGAACAGCGATTAGGTCAGGTTTGATGAACGACGTAGAAGTAGGGGTTCTCAACTCCTCGAAGACGGTGTACCCCAGTCGACGGAGACGTTTTGCAAGTTCCCTTGCAACCCGATTATGACGAGCACACCTGGCATCATGCGTAATCCAGCAGGATTGCAAAATATGCACCAAACTCTCCGGTTGGCCACAGTTTCCACGACATAAGATCGTCTGGCCACCATGACCATGCCGAGCGCTTCTAACTCTCGTCCTAAGCAGGTTGCATCGGAGCTGGATACCCCGGATAAATATCCGTGGAAACACTCGTTCTGGGAATACGAGCCATCGATTCGAGAGAGGCGAAGTGACCAACTCTCGTAAACCGCGACCGTCAGCGCTGTTGTGCAGACTTTCACCCCAAGCAGCCACCAGCTCCTCCTTGGTGTTTACGCATGCTCCATGGACTCGGATCGGAAGGCTGAGATCCCGAACAATTTTGCCAAATGCGGAATCGTTGACCACATTGCGTAGTACTCGGCACTGAGTAGAAAGGAGCTTTTCCATACGCGTTTTCCGCTGCATCGGGATTGTTGCACTCAGACTTGGGATACCAAGTCCCCCATGTTGTTTACCGGCGTGGATGTAGCTGATCGGGGTGTCCTTCGGTAGACGTAGCCAGCCACGAATGCCTTGCCTGATGTAGTTGTCCAATCTTTTTAGCGTGTTCCTGTGGACTTGGCCGAGCACGAGCGAATATGTCAGCCTTGGTATAGTTCCTCGTGTCGACTGAGACTGTTGTTGCCCGATGTTTCTTGTCCAAACGTCCAGTACGGAAGTTCGGCGTTTCAGTCTGAAATTCCCTGGGGCGAAAATAAATATTGAAACAACAATGTGTCTGCTCGATCCTAGATGTCTAAAGGAGATTAAACCGTATCCCAACAGACATTTGTCTTAAGCCAGGTCACAAGGCAGATGGGTAGATAGAAGAAAGGGTGTCTTTTCAAATCTTGAAGACATGCGCCTTAGAGGTTGACAATGACTTTCATTTGAGAGGTTTTCTGAAAGCTTTGTCTACCTGAATCGTACTTGTTAATTATTAGAAGAACCAGCTCCGAATGTGACGGGACTACATAACAGCCAATGGAATAACCATTTTGATTGAGACCGATTCCATTGGTTTTTCTTCACTTGTCGTTGACACATGAGTTGTATTCTTGAAGTAACCTTTTTGGACCCGCTTGTACGCGTTAGTGATCAATAGTTACGTAGATTCTCACGTGTATTGACTTTTTCTGGTGTAGCCAAGCTCATTAGGCTATCGATCGGCTATCAAGACAGGAGTTCACGGCAATAAGAAGGCATTAAGGAGATTGTGGTCCACAACATTAATAAAGGTATTGGTATGGGAACTTTATCAGTAATAACTGTTTCACCATTTCCCTTAGTTCGAAACGTGACACCTATTGACAGGCGACGTGGTTTCGTATATGAATACTGGCAAATTGAACTCACTTGGGTTTTTCTGCATTAGGATATTTTATCGGATATATATTTGGGACAAACTGACCTTTTTTAATACATACAAAGCGTTGGATAAGTCATCAACACCTCGAAAACAACGATGGACACATGATGATTCACATCCGTTTCCCGATTGGCACAGTGAGCAATGCCACATGTTGTCAGCGCTGATCAACATGAGTAAGCAAATTGTCTCTATTCGGTTTAGCCTCGAAGGGGTAAGAGAGTAAGCTAAACATGGAGAATAAATATCAAACGCCACATCGTGCCCAATCTGTGAAGGTCCGACATTCCGTAGGGTACAGGACGTTGGATTAAGTCGTTTTCAAATGCAAACAGCAAAAATTATACAAAAAATTAAAACCAAGTCTATAAAAATACGATCGGAGAGTCAACCAAATTGCAACACCTAACTTCGATATCATTGGAAACAAGAGAACTATCTGGAATCCAAAAGCAAAGCATTGTTTCGCAAGCCACCAATCGCTTCTGCTAACTTGCCCGGACGACAAAGAACATTGCCTGGTCGTTTGTATACATTGGTGTTACTAGCTTGTATAGGGACCTGATTTCTCCGTCTACGTTAGTCAAACTATTATTTGGAACCAAGAAGTAAATCTGTCGACTGAATGTCTATCAAGCGGTAGTTAGTCCACCCCGCAATCTTGACACTCAGTCACCAAGTGTCCCCAGTTTTCGGTGCCCAATAGGAAATCTAAAGATGTAACCTTAAATGCCGATGACAACTTACTTGGCAAAAATTAACAACTCAAGAATGGAGAAACCGGTGCTTGATGGCAGTCAAATGATGCATTAGGACATATTACTGGGTTTCATCATTCCTATTTGTTGCCACACAAAGCTGATATTATGGGATCTTCCGGTTGCGAGTTCCGAGGTGAATATACTGAAGTTGTGAACAAATTCCAAGCAAATTTGTCACTATGCGTTTGATTCCACGAAAATTTACTTCACAGTAGATCCCACAATGAGTAGCTCAGAAGAGTGAGTTTTCCGCACGATGACTGAACCTTTGAGAAACAATCGACATGTGAGCACGTGATGTGGGTTCTGTGGGTGGAAAATAAGCACAGGTTAATCAGACTGCTGGTCGGCCGCTCGTGACCAAACGGTTCATCCGTCAAATGATTGTCCGGATGTTGCTGATTCGAATTTCCCGGTGGACACAGGTGATAATTTTCCATAAGCAGATGTAAGGCGATCCTCAGTTTTCCAGCATACACTGGGTTCATATTGGGGACAGAACTCTCTCGTCGGAAATCCCTAAACTACGCCCAGTTACATTTAGTGCCGGATTTTACGCGCATGGGTGTTAATGGATAAGAACATGTTTGTGGAGCATTTGCAAGGTATTTTTGAAATACTGGGGGTCTGCAATGCAAGGGATATTTTTCAAAATTATAAAAGTAACTATCCTGTGTACCGTGCTGCAGAAAACTGTTGCTGATGCCGGAATATCATGCAACAAGTAGGTGAAACGTCCCATTGTTGGACCTGGAAAGGTAGCAGTTTATATACATATTGGAAAAGATCAAGAAGCAGGCGCTCACGCGGAAGTACAGTTGGGTCGTTCGACAAGGCTGTCACTCTTTCTTGTATACCGCCGAGAATCCTTCGGGATTAAGCGTGAACGTCTCCAACGGTTGTTATTCGAACGCAACACTTGTTGCTTTATAGATTTCAACAGATGCAGACACGTTTGTGGACAAATAAATTTCCGAGAAGCTAAATATTTCCCGACCCTGAAAAGCACCCTCGAAGCATTACTCTTGACGCATTATGAAAGTTCGTTCTCTGATATGATCAACTTAATGTAACTCCATTTTTTTCACTTTACCAAGTTCAGTAGATTTGTAGAAACTGATTACCAGATTCTCAGACTTGTTTTAAGCTATCATTTATTTGGCCTGATGATATCTGGTCGAAGGGTCAAAGAGATTGATAAATCGCGCAGTTATCCCGGCCGAAAACGGTCGGAAAAATGTTGCCACATTTTGGTGCTCGGATTTGCCCGTGATTAAACATCACACAGAACAGATGTGTATGACATCACTCTCTTCAATGACAGTATCATCCAAAGAGACTGACAAAATTTACGCTACGAATATCGGACAAATTGCACAGATATCAAGACGTGCTCATAAACGGAGGATTGGGTCAAGAGGACACAATTTTCGAGGTGAAATCCCAGAATCTTTAAAAATTTTAGAATATTGACCAGGAATGGGTATTGTAACCTTCATGAAAGAAGCTGTTATTTCGAGGTGAAATCCCAGAATCTTTAAAAATTTTAGAATATTGACCAGGAATGGGTATTGTAACCTTCATGAAAGGAAGCTGTTATATTGAAAGAAGTGTATCATAACGGTACCAGGTAGACGACATCTGTCCGGAGTATCAAGACGCGCATGTGCTTGAGCCATCACGATTACAGGTTACACAGCGTCACATCCGGCGTCCGCATATTCATTGAGAGCCACGGACACTCTGAGGCGCACAGAACTGCAAACTGGTTAGTCTAATCTGGCCAAAAATAACGTCGTGTTTATGTCAAGTAACAGCATTTGTGACAGCCTTAAAAGACATTGTAGTGAATCAGAAATCATCTAATTGGTTGCGTTGTTGAAAGGACATGCTGGTTTCCCTTTGGTGGAATATGCTTCCCTCCTGCCGGAATTTCATACATTCTATTTTCAGGAAACACTGCTGAGTTTCCGATCATATGGATATTATCCAGTCTACTGTACTCAGGTGAGATTTGCCACTGACACCCATTAAAATCAATCCACACCAATAATCTGCACGGCCTTAAAGTCGCTCTTATCGCGTCTGCTTATTTATTATTATTTATTATTATCATTATTAATTATGATTTATTTCAGACGAACTTTACGGGATATTTGAGGACTACTAAAGGCCAGTTACGAGAAGTTCAGGCTAAACCTGTGACCAGGTCATTGATGTCCAAGCTTCCCACACTCTTAGCTACTTACTTCCCAAGTAGTGACATTTCAGCCTGTTATTGTATACATTTTTTCAAATGCAGCATAAAAAGAGCTTTCGTCGTGTAAGTTAAGTGTTGAAAAAATAAAAAGCATTGTATCGTGTATAGATGCAGAACACTACCCATAAGCATCCTGAACGCTTTTTGATTGCCCACAAAATAGTACAGAATCTCTAATGTGTAAAAAAAATTCTGAAATTCTCCGCTCAATGGAATGTGGAGACATTCGTGTTTCTGATGATGATGCGCTTGCTATCAGTATTTCCCACACTGGTAGACTAACAAGGTGCATTTCTATCTACCCACCAAAGCACGAAAGAAACTGAATGATTGCATGCATTCTGCGCAACAGTATGGTTGTCCCGAACGGGGTTTATAATTGCGGCCTATTTTTGCAGTTGAATTTCATGTTATTTAAAAAAATCTGGGTCGGTAGCCACATCCACGTCGCAGTCTCTGTTGTGCTTCCTGCAGTTGGTGAGGCGCAAGGTCACCGATTTTGGCGTAGGAAGACGATTGGAATTCCCGTAATCACTTCTTTATTATCATCACAACATACAGTTGACTTGCTTACACTACAAACAAAAGTGCTAGATTAGACATTTAAATGGTCATTTAATGTGGTTCTTCTGTGGAACGGAAGAATTTACTGATCAGAAGGACCTCTGCCTCTCTGTCCACGCTTGGGCAATCTGTCAGTATCTCAGCCCTCGTTCTTCCCCAGGGTGGCATGGCAGCTAGGCACCGAAAGTGTGCTGAAAGATTTTTGTCGCTCAGGAACGATCACTGAAGTTGACAGCGTTCCCGCACCCGCAAGCTCATTGTGACACTAGATGTTCCAGTGCAAATTAGTTACCATTCACCTTCGTCTAAAACCCTACAGGCGTTTGAGGGAGATACGTTAGCAAACAAAATGCCTGAATATTAAAGTGGGAGCGAGATGGCCCAAGTGGTTAGAGTGCGAATTTACTGACCGGAAGGTCCGTGTTTCATATTCGACCTCCGCCACTCGACTTGCCTGGTCTAGGCTTGGGCAACCTGGCAGTATCCCAGCCCTCGTGCTTCCTTCGGGTGAAATGGCAGCTAGGCACCGGAAGGGTGCTACATCTGAACGCATATTAAAGAGTTCTGCGGCTCCATGAACATTGTCCTGCAGCTGGAATTACTGAATTCAGTGAAAACAAATGCCATGGTTTGAGCGGAGAGACGGAAAACAACGTGATAACGCACAGGGTGGCAGGACGAGCATTCATCTTTGTTCGTGGAACAACAATATGGTTGGAAACACCTGGCCGATAATGGGTACACCAGAACCATTAGGATGCCCTTACCCCCACTTGTCAGCAAAACAGTGGAGCATACCGTTTCTTACGCCCGCTTGTGTTCTGATGTGTCTGTTGGCTGCAGTCCTATGAGCACTTTGAGCGATTGCTAAGGCAGAAGTGATTGTACAAAACCAAATGAAACATCCTTAACGCTTCAAGTCATTGTGCGATTACAGAAAACTCATGTGACCTGACTGATGTTCATTTACCGCAGCTGCGTCAAATACCATGCGGCTGTGTAGCGTTAGTCAGTCTGAGTCGTACTGCCTTAAAAAAAGGCATTTTCCCCACATGAATAGCAGCGTTGCTTCCATCTTGCATTACTCACTGCTTAGGTAAGTAGCGAGAAGTTTCCAACCTTGGCAAAGCAAAGTCGGAGCTGGGTTTCCATACGGTACTATTAATGTAAGACAAATTCACACATTATACAAACCTCGACGGTAGGTACTCGTACAAAACAAACGGTCTACTTAGACTTAAAAAGTACAAATCAGATGAACGAACGGGCTTCCAGTGAGACAGTCACACGTGCACAAAGTCGGCCACAAATGGCTGAACGACTACGAGGCTGAACAAAAAAATCGGGGCGGGGGTTCAAATGGGAATAAAATACACTTGGGGAATTTCAACTGCCACCGCAATGGACGATACAATCTTCTACCAAATCACTGCTTCCAGTTCTTCGATGGAATTCCCCGTTCCAAATTTCGTTGTTGGTTGCCATTACATCATCACTTACAGCGACCGGGGGTACCACACAAGGAATTCGTCATCCATATCGACTGTATGCAAATAGGCCTAATTCTAAGTCGCTACTCATTTCAGGATATTGGATCACAGCAAAATTGCTGGTGAACTCCGGCAATCAACACCATCATAAATGCAGCAGGTGGGCGCCTGAGAGCCTGAAGACAAATATGGCATATCATGGGCAGAGCTACGACATTAACCACGAAAACTGCCATTTGCCTTCATTGTCAACTGGACACTGCTGTACGCCGTCTAAACACAACGGTAGTGAAAATCCAGTGGATAAAGTGGACACAATTACACCTGCTAACATCCTGTTATATCGTGGGTGGCAGTCTATTGGTTACGCCTGAAATGAGCCTGCCAGACTACGCGACAATGAGAAGACAGAGAACTCGGGGCACGGCTGTATATTCAGGGCAAAGCGTACAGAGCGTCTGCGTAATATATAAAAGACAGAGAACTCGGGACACTGCTGTATTTTCAGGGCAAAGCATACAGAGCGTCTGAGTAATACATAGGATGACTAAATGGCCAAATATGGTCGTTCACTTGTTCGCTCCGTACTGCCAATGGCGGTATTCCGGTCGCGAACACTCTCAGGCCCACTACGCTGGTCGTATGTCGCTAAGCCCTGTTTGGTGAGAGCCGCCAACTCACCTACTTTCCGGAGGTGTCGAACCGATAGTGATCTTGAGGAGGCGCCACTGTCTGCATGTGCTTTTTTCTGTCTGGGCGTGTCCTGATACATCCTTAGATCTTAATGTGGCAATCAAGCACTGCAATCTATAGCTGTCATGCTCTCCCAAACAGGAAACACTGCTTTGCGAGCTCCTTGCCCATCTAGACCGCTTGGCCATCGCCAAGGAATCCTGTCTTCTACATCGAAAGACACACTAACTGCATACCACACAAAGCGCTACTTCAAATACCCACCTCTGTGCATTTTTCCTCACGTTGAGCAAAATCATCGGTCACACTTGGAGTTCAATCAGTGCGCTTTAGAAATAAATGATGGCTGAAAGGAAAATGGTCCAACTCAAATGGTATTTTCAGACATTTTGTCGCAGTTAGCGAATACTATCATTACAGCCATCTCCGACACCACGGACAACCGGGACGGACTGCATGCTCAGTGTTATGATTAGTACTGACTAGCCGGCAAGTGATATGACCGATTTGAAGGTCAACTTATATTACTTTAGTATATTCCAATGTGATCGCACCAGTATGAATGCAGGAGAGGTTCGATTTTGTCCCAGTGATGGTTAGAGCTCCGAACCTCTTCGGGCGTCTTGTGAAACTGACAAAGTGGACATGTGTGTATGCTAAGTATTCTGACAAGTTCACTGGTAGTAGGAGACAGTGACTAAGACACGAGGATTTCAGTGCTGACACCTCTGATACCAGAAGTTTGTCTAGTTCCTCGGCAAAGCATGATGGTTCGATTTAGATTGCAGTCGCCCTATGTTTCCCACTCACAAAACCCACTTTCGCTTTCGTCTTTCGGTCTTTTTAATCTTCAAACCAGCTCTTCCCAATTCAACCACAGCAGCATCAGTCTTCCGATAAAGGCAAGCCCGACGGTATGCCAACACAACCCAGTCATCAGCAACGGGAGTCGTGGATTTAATATATTAGTTGATGCATCAATAGTCCAAGAAGCTAACGATGAACAAAAATGGGGAGAGTGGATCTCCTTGCCTCACGCCTTTGTGAAAGTGAACCTCGGAACTGGGGAAAACTGCCAGAGCATTCGCATAGGTCTGTGCGGTTTATCGAAATGGAGGTGACGGTGCTCCAAACGCCTCGGCAGATCTGATGGCTTTTTCATGCGAAGCCGAATCAAATGCTTGCGAGATATCAAAGCCAAGTTGAGCATAGAAGAAGTCAGCCAATAGTGACGAAGCAGGGTGTGTAAAACCGATGTAGCTTCCAAACAACCGTCTTAATGTACAAGTGCAAACAAGAGTGAGGGCATTTGCAATCTACCGATCCAACTATCAGCAGGAACCTTATGAAGGCATCGGACAAGAATGCGCGACAAGGAGATCGATGTCAATTGGTCCACGAATTCGGATTTGGAACCTTCGGAACAAAGGTATTACGAGCACGAACCCCAGCTAATTCAAGCAAGTTGAAATACCCAGTCAGCGCTTTAGCATTGAACTGTTGGATTATCCTTAGGGTGAGCTTGTCCAGACCAGCGGACGAATGGCCCATAACACGGATAGTAGGGCCAACTTCCTATTTTGTAATTGACTCGATCAAACGCCATTCAGTTGGTAATACCACCCAACTTGGCCGGCTATCTGCGTGTTGTGGATCTGAAAGAACCTATCCCAATGCTGCTAGGCGTCCAGAGGTAAGCCGCAGTTACCTTCGTATAGATACTTCCAGAACACATCGAGCACCGCAGACGCTGCATCTCTCCGTCTGGATGGTGGCGTAGTTGGCTCGGTGGATCTTCTTTCTGTTGGCCGGCATCCGATGGGCTAGCTGACATCGAAATACAGATTTCCAGGTTTGTGGAGGCGCGGAGATTCAGAGACGACAGGACATCACATGATGGATGTAAATTGTTAGCCATGCGAAGGAGTGATTTTGATTCTTGTTGGCACCAGCGGACCTCGGCATGGTTTACTCGATCAAGCTTATTTTTATTATGCTGGGTGGGTTTTGTGTGCCGGCAATGTTGAATCACGGCGGTCTCTGTCGGACAAAGGCAGGGACAATCTAATCAGTCCGTTTGGGCTACCATGTTCGTACAAACACTTTTGTCGTCATCAACTCCATGGTTTGCTAACAAAGCAGCATTCGATTTGCAGCACTTCCCACGTTTCTCACACATGAGCCCCACGATTCTCTCGTATGTACTGGTGCGAATGCGCCAGATGATTTGTGTTGTATTGTTGAAACTAATCAGGAGATTGAAACGAAACAGGATAGTTGGCCCTGTCCGGAGTTGCGGCAATCCTAACTCACCCAGACTGACGTCCAGGCTACTCGGATGGCACAACCAAGAGGTGGTAAGTCGCGCCGACCAGAGGGATGCAGGCATTGCTGCTTTCGATCCCGAAAAGATGCTGCTCTGCGCAAAGAGATAATGGAGTTTTGGTGGTGAATACGCTCAAGAAAGGAGTCATCACAAACTAGGACTGTGCGCTCTCACGTGGTTTGTTGCCAGCCGAAACGATACGATCAAAATTGTACGCATCTAGTACACCATCCCAATAATTTTCGTGGTTTGTCTTCATCTGTAAGCGATATGTGTAAATTAAAATGCATTCTTATGATCGCGTTCCACCCCCGTTCAGCTTCATCATATGTGTTTTGTATCCTACTAATGTGAATGCACGCAGTTACATTGCTCCCTCTTGTTTCCATCACGTGTCTCTACGAGCCTTTTTGGCATATCTGCAACACACTTACTGATTCTCAGATGGAGTGACCTTTATTTCTTGGAATTTCTTACTGGAATTTGTTTATGTAAGTCCGTATCATTGAGGTCATGGATATGTGAAACTGGTATTTGGGGACATTGGAGCGACAACCGAAACAGAACGCAAAATTCTAACCGTACACTGCCTTTGTGAATCCCACAGAGCAGCGCGGAGCAACAGAAATTGGGTCAAAAGGTCTTCAGATGAAGGTTTCATTGGTGTTACACATCCATGGTTTTTGGTATACAACCAAATCTCCATCCGTTCAGGTATGCATTTGGCAACAGGGTTGCCGATTAGTGTGTGGAATTCTTTGTGAATAGAAAAACACAATACGGGCTGATGCTTACTGTGGTTGGCGAAATTGGTAGTCGACATTTTCACGTAGCCTAACACAAACAGATTTTCTTCCACATTGGAAACAGCTAACTTGTACTCAAACATCGACCAACAATCCCCATTTCCCCTGTAGATGACACAGCTTGAAAAACTAAGTTCGCGTTTACCAAATACGTATTCCGTGACGACGCATTGCCACGAGCATAGCTGGGAGGCGATGTGCCAGTTTACTTTGTGCGATAATTTTCAAGTAAATGAGAGCAGAAATATGCGTGTCTTCCAAACTTTTCCAACATTTTCCTGGCAACGAAGTTAGTAATCGTTGTTGTGTGGCACATATTGGCAATTCCATGATTTTGGATCGCATTTGTGAACATAATGATCCCAAACCTACAAGTTTGATTCGGCAAATAAGCAACTTTCCAATCGCTGTCCCCCATTTCATTTCAGCAGCTTCTGGGATTTCTTTTCGATAAGAGGATTCAATCAGGTCTCGCGTCACCCGATCTATCGGAAAACTTTCAAGAAGTTTATAATTGAACGTCATAGCATCACAGTGCCCAAATCAGTGTTATAGTGCAATGTTTCGAGGACATTCAGTGAAGGTGTGCTCTCCAATCCACTATCTGGAAGCAGCCAAATTTCCTCTAGTACTCTTAAGTTTTGGAAATTTGTATAACAGCTCCAACCTAAAATGTACTATGTTGAGTCCAAGAAAAGATGAATTGTCACCGAGGCCTGCAATGAACTAAAGTTTTTGTGCCATGGTAACACTCAGGCCACGCCTCACTGTAAAAGCTCGTATACGAACGTAAAACCTTATCATGTCCACATTTCGACACCAACCACATGGATCTGACGTGGAATTCGTCCCACTGGCTCGCACGCAATCGTGACGCGTTTCATTATCCGTTAAATATCTGAATCCTCGAAGCGGCACATCAACTTATCTGGGTTGATAACGGTTATGAAATCATTCAATCGTTCTGTGGTAACTGATTTTCAGGATTATTTGTGGCCGATCGGGCGACCAACCTCGGGTGCAACGTTATCCAGATTTTGCTAAACCACACGTTTTACACGTAGTTCGGGGATTAGTGAAGGCAGGACATTCTCTGTTCGAGCGAGAGTGCTGCACATCCCTACCGGGGATTTCGGGATTACCTGGTTCCGAATGAGCATCGGGACTCTGAGAAATTACGGCAACTGCAGTCGGGCATGAAGACGAACTCAGTTTTTCCCATTTTGTCTCCCAGATGGAGCCCAAAACACAGCTAATGAAGGACATTTCGCCATGCCGTGTGATAGATAAACCCCTATTGATCTATTTGTGGCCCACTGTTATCAATCTCGACATCAGGTGTGTTTCCGACACTTCAGATAGCAGATCCAAGTGAATTCTTTAATCAAACATTAAGCTGAGGAAAGAACAACCGCATCTGCATGCATCCAGCCAGATTGAAACTTTAATCGTTTTTCGTTAACATAACAAATAAAAGTTTGCTGCGATGTGACGAAGAAAGTTTGCAAAAACTATACTACAGATTTGTGCAGAAATTCGGAGCCTTCGACCAAGTCAGGTGTCCCGTGCTGCACGCAACAGTGTTCCAGGCCGTCTGAAAAGTGAGTAAAAGACGAAGGAAATGGTCATTCGACTAGCAGTCAGAGTGAAACATACTTTGCTCAATTCAATTTACCAACTCAGTGACCACAGGAGTGCTCATTGCAACAAATGACTTAAAACCTGATCAGCTCCTTCGATGTTTCTATTAGACTGTTGAATTCCAGGGCAAACAAACTCCAAGCACTTGAAGTTCTGTTGCCTACTCCGTGGCTTAGTGCGGTGACTTGGAATAAACGCTTCGGTAGTTCTCCTGACGTGACCGGATTGTCCTTAGCCAGCGGACACTAAATGAATTTTTGTGGAAAGACTTGAGACGTTTTGAACGTCGCTGTTAACCGGGTGGTACTTTACTCTTTCGGGAAATGTCATCAACTCTCCATTCTCATTGTAGATACTAACTACTCTCTGGAAACTCTAAACACAGTCACAAATAAAGAATGCACAGAGGATGCCTCCTCGTATGATGAAGAATTTTGTCTGCTAACCGGAAGGCATTTCAGCCGTTCGGATGTGTTGTATCAGTTGATACAGGGCACGGATGTTTTCGGTAGTAGAAGGTTTCTCTATATCTGGTGGTTTAGATGACATTCAGAGCCCACCACATTCTAGGCAGTGCAAAACATAGTTTGTATGCGATAATCTGGGTTACGATTTTCGATAGATAACAATTAGCCTACCATTTCACCTAGCCAAAAGCCATTTTCCAACTGAGTTCATCGTTTCAGTTGCTAGTTCACCTACTTCTATCCGGGGAAACTCCCCATTAGTCGGATTCATTATGGCCAGTTGCACCATTTCAAAGCACCGAAATGCTGAGCCGTGGACCTAATGACTGAGTGCCTATCGGCCAACATTAATGATTGGACTACTGACAATTGTTTACAATACAGGAATACCTATTCAGCATTCCCGCTGATTCGGCTCATTTTTTCCATCGCCATCACTTGCACGTTACACTTTGGTTGATCTTTCTACAGTTGGATGCTCAATTCAACATCGTATTCTTTTGGGCAGTCTCCTTTATTTAGCGGCTCCATTTTTATTGGCCTGGGTTTCCGAAATCCCCTGATAAGTCACCCAGTACTCACCAGTTGTGTAAGTTCGGTGATCATCAAATTTGTTCTGTGAGCTCAGGGTTTCCAATAATCCTTCTGTGTGACGTCGATAGGGTTTTGGGCACCCAATTTACACCGATATTTCAGGCACTCCGTGTTTACTTTTTGTATTATACTGGAATATTCCTAAGTGTCTGAAGGACGCACTTACATTTGAATATTACCCATTTGCAACTTTGCTCATAGGGATGTTTTCGAACGTGGAAAAACAAATTGCATAATTACGTACTGGTGCCTTTCCTTTTGAGAGGAGAGCTTGGGGGCAAACATCCCGTCGAGCGAGGCACCTTTATTCACAGGGATGAGAACAACTTACATAATTACACAATGGCCGCTCCTTTTACGGGAGGAGGATCTGAGTGCACCACCAGATCAACAGCCAGAGATTAGAAACCGCTGGTATCTCTGCTTCAAAATGGTGCAGTCAGAATCAATGCTGTGAACTCAAGGTGTGCCAAAACAGTAATTAGATGAGTTTTAAAGCCTGCTGTGAACTCAAGGCGTGCCAAAACAGTAATTAGATGAAGTTTTAAAGCAGGGACAGCTTACTTCCATCATTATAAGTGCTCCTAGAAAAAATGTACTGCGTATCATTTATCATGCATACAAATTCATGATTGAACTGACCATGTCCAACTAATAGACACCGCCTTAACCTAAGGTTAGCATTCAGGTTTTCTTGCAGTCCCAGTGCCAGCAATTACAATTTGGCGAGCCTGGGAGTGTAAATCTGCATCGCAGCCTGTTCAAGTAAACTGTTAAATAACGACAGTGTTCAGAAGTCGCTGCTCAAAACGACATGCCACATGTTGCAACCGATCGCTGGTTCAAACGAACTAATATTCTGCATGATTTTATTGACTGATTTGTCCCATAAACCACTTGCCCCGGGCTATATTTGCATCCCACCTGAACCTTTTTCATCTGGAAGTTGGCGCACTCACGGCTGGCATATTTAAAAGCCAACTAAAAGTTGTAGCTTGTCGTTAATTAGGTCAACCTTTGTTTAGAAAGAGAGCCCAATAGTTTACGAACAATCAAAATTGAAGGATTTATCTGAAACGCCAAACATTGTTGGTTATATCATCCGGGTACTTACCGGAAAGTCAAGATCCCAAAATTAACGCTAGGATCCCTTGATAAAAACAACGGTCGTATGTTGCCTGCTTGATGCAGCAAATCTGCCTGGAACCTCCGCTTTAATACATAACTGTTGACACATGTTAAAATTGAGTTGGTTTTTGCGGGCAGTTGAAAAACGTTTGTTCTTATGTTACTAACCACTTTTCTCTAGCCAGAAAATGACAAATAACTATGTAGTAGTGTATTCAATGACAGCCAAATTACGCAGCTAAGTGGAATATAACTGTGGTTACATTGTGCCCTACTTCAACCTGGAATTCAAGTGTCTAATGTGGACCAAAGCAGAATCGTGACCGAATGGTGCAAGCCTACAGAAATACTGCTGAAGACGGTGAGTTCACTGTAAACAGTGAACCTTCAAAATTATTTCAAATAATCCGGGAGCTAAAATCACCCCGTCGTTTGGCATTTACTCGACAGCAAACAATTCCTAGATTTGCTAATGAGTGATGTTTATTTTTCTTTGTTCAAAGCAAATCTTGCATTCAGTTTTTAATACAGTGACCGATTGAGAAAAAATATGAGGCAAATAAGAGACCGGTTTGTATTGAATTATTCCAGGCAAATACGAAGTTTTGAGATAGATGACCTTACTCAAGACACTTTCTAAGCGCCAACCATAGCGTTTTTTATTTCTTGAGATTCCTTGATACCTCCTGCACGTCATAGTGAACGGTATATTTTACTCCAACACCCCAGCCATGTTCTAGGCAAGCAGTGTACCCACAAACCATCCTGGCTGTGATCTGCTGTGATCCGCAAATAGTGGAAGAATGCCTCAGTCAAAAAGCGTTTTATGCACTATTCGACCTCAAAAGCTTCAAGACACAAAGCTGTGGGCTAGAGTTTGTTGCCGCGATCAGTGTGTTGTTGTTGTCGTCGTTTAAAAACCGACTATAAATTACTTTGCTTTGTAAGAGAACATCAGACACCTAGATAGATACGGTGCATCTGTGCACTCAGACAATGTTGATACACATATTTTTCTTGAAATCTGTTATGCATGCGCACTAGCAGCATTGTCATGCACGTGGTTCGCTTAGCTGTCATGTGATAAACATCATATACGTTTCTGGATGGTTTGTGCGCTAGGCGTTTTCACTGAAGACCATTGGTTATTTTCCTCAACAGGAAAGCCACAACAAATATGTTTTTTGCGTTGCACGACATATAAAAAACGAAGTCAAGAGGCACACGGTCTCTACTTGCATCGGGTGAAAGATGAATCGTGAATTGTTACCGATTTTGTCGGTTTTGATGATGCTACATGGTAAGTAACAGTATTTTTATCAGTGACAATTAAGATGAAATTTATGCCGCTTCCATTAGCTGTTATTCCGATACTTTGCACGCAGTCGGGCTTCATGTGATAACAGGATTAAGGACAAGATTTAATATATCCATCTTCCGCGGAAGCTCAAATTGGGTGCAGAATCTAAGAGAACTGCATTCTTTCAGGTGCGCTCAATGTACGGTTGAGAATTTACCATCTGTTCTAAATGTGGTCCGCAATATGACCAAAGACGTCCATCTGAATGTATGCATCACTCCGCCAGGAACTGCCCTTTAATGTGCTGGTAGATTGGCAAAGGGATAAATGGACTGACCATTGCAAATGTTTAATATGTATAGTCCTTCGTAAATGGATAGACAAGCAGTGACAAGCAGAGAGAGATAGATAGATAATAGATAGGT
>NW_008752278.1:29904-47166 GCF_000715545.1 Opisthorchis viverrini | reverse complement strand
TAGATAGATAGATAGATAGATAGATAGGTAGTTAGATAGATAGATAGATAGATAGATAGTCATATACATATATGCCTAAGAAAATGAAGATTGTCACTATTGGAAAGCTGGAAGATATCAGAACGCAATTTTCGAACTAGACTGATTAAAACGCAACCCTCAAGTTTTGGCATGACGATTTAAAAAATTCTGACATACGAATTTCTTCACGCGTCAAACATCCAGCGAAGTTCATCACAAAGAGGACCGTGAGAGTTGCATAGACAACAATTTCTGTTCTTACCAGCCGATACTGCTGCAGAAATGTGAGCGATAGAACACAAGCGATTCGGGGCCATTCATTACTCGTGATGTAACGGGTAAAAACCTAAAGAGCTAAAATATGGAGGGAAATTGGAACAGACTGTTTTTGAACCTGGAAAAGTGAATCCGTCATTTGCTTGGGCGAGCGATGCTGGCACTTTTATGGTTGAGACTAGACTCACGAACAAAGATAAGTGTCTACCCCAACTGTGTGATCATCAACAGTCGTATCTCATACACAGTTGTGCATGGGCTAACGACATAATGGCATTCTTACCTGGTCGGTAATTAAGATCTTTCGGCCTAACTCCCTTGCAGGGTGGAAGGCTGTGAATTTGAGTGTTCTAGATATGTTTACCTAACATTTATAATATATATATATATGGCCT
Organism: Opisthorchis viverrini; assembly: GCF_000715545.1. Lineage (NCBI taxonomy): Eukaryota > Metazoa > Platyhelminthes > Trematoda > Opisthorchiida > Opisthorchiidae > Opisthorchis > Opisthorchis viverrini. The sequence goes on along the minus strand of NW_008752278.1, from coordinate 46,474 downwards.
AACATGTGAATGGGGAAATGCATGGTATGGCAATGGATAGGTTGATAATCCAACGCAAGTTCTCTCTAGCATTGATTAATATCTTTTTTATTTTTTATATCTGAGTTGACATGTGATGCCTTTTATGACGTGCACACGGAAAAATTCCGTATGCTGTACAATTCTTGAACATTCTGCACACAAAACGGCAAACTTATCGTTTTCAGCATCACTAGACGCCACCACTCCTTTCACCATCGAGGGTAAGTTGAACATTGTCATGATAAAAATGATCAAGCCGTCAAAAATCGAATTTATTGCATCCAGACAAATATTTTGGGATCCACGTATATCGGTTCACCCCAAACTCGCTACACATAGTGTGTTGCCTTTTATAATCTCGTAGAGTTGTTTGATATAACGTGCTCGTCTCTAAGATATTGAGATTGCCTGAATCACCCAGAAATATTTAATTATTTTCCAGTGGATCCATTAAATTTATCCCGCGAAACTTGACCTACGTGTGCAAAATGACTTTTCAAAATTTACTACTTCATTGCTATATTGTTTTATTGTCGTTGTTTCCATCGTTTTATTGTACAGGTGTTTCCTCTTAACGTTCCTATTATCTTTTGTGTTGACGAGGAATAAAAAATGTTGCAACGTAATAATCTAACATTTACTTTACGCAAGGCATCGTTTTCAACAGGAAGTACACGCCATTTTTGAAATGCAAATTTTCGCACAACTAATTCCCTGTTTGTTTTCAGGCCAACAAAATCTTCCGATTTAACTAACGCATGAGATATAAATTTCGAATGCGCACACAAGCAATTCACTGTGGTTGGGCTACGTATCCGTTAATGATAACGACATTATCGTGTTAATTTTCTCCGCCACAAAATGATTCGCAAGCGGTCACTTCAATCTGTGTCATATAACTCACGCACTGCGGTGGATGTAGCATATAATATATGGGTTATTCCCTGGATAACCGCGCACTAGTCTTGAAATCGGAAATCAAATTTACCAACCACCGATTATACATATTATTTTGGTGAAAATTCTTAGATGAAATGCCCTAAGACGTTTAATTGGTTTTAACTCGGTGCGTAATTTATTTGCAACTTTTGTAGAGCTCAACACCCGTAAGTGGGATAAGTTACAAGCCCCCCGGTTTATCAGTCTTGAGATAAGTTCAGAAAACTCTGGTGAACATATGTGCCATGGCTTTTGAACCACTTTCTAAGATCCCCGCGTACAACTAACTAAATGTTGGCTTTACCGGTTAAACCAATAATTCTGCAAAGATAAACCGGTTGGTTAATCCATCATGTAAGGAAATTGAACGTGTGATTGTGTCCCACAAAAATCTTCTGCTGTGGTTCACGCTTTCGAAGTATATCTGGATTCCAACCCTAACGGAAATAGTCTCTTGGAAACCCAGTTGTTTTCTCTTAAAATCTGAAGGCGCCAAATGGCCTTGGTCTAAGAAACATCACTTGTCTTACGAATCGTCGACAATAGAAAGAATGTCGTCTGAATATATGTGCTACGTTGCCCCAGTAACAGCACCGGGTTTGAATTGGCGCTCTGCCAATAAGACCAGATATATGGAGCAATAGTTATGTACATCTTGAAGGTAGCCGCGATGGATAAATAGGAGTTATGTGGTACTTTCTACTGGCTAACTCTACCCAGGCTTCCGCCTGTGTAACCAACAGCGGAAGACGAACGAGTCAGATTACAATTGCAGGAGCAGGTGCCTGATGATTTGCATACGCCATTCGTCAGGCATAGCTCTGCTCGGACTCAGTTGGGTGCTCCTCAAGAACAAACACAATTGACTACTGATAGGGAGTGATCACAGGTTGTTCCGTTGAACTTGTGAAACTCCGAAGAGCGCAGGTCGTTTGCTCATATCGGAAGGCCACTTTCCAACCCCATAATGTTTACGTGTGCGCACTCATTCATCGTGGATCCAGTCGCACAACATAAAACTTGAAACCAAACATGCTGGGTAACAGTAAGGCTTTCTGGTTTCATTTACAGGCACAACTAAAAGCAGTACCAGAGGCAGGTTTAGTTGCCGAACGAAATCGATCTAGCCCGAGGGGATTGATTTATTTGGGACTAATCTCTCTAGGTGTGTACGAGTGTATCTTTAAGTGTTCATTTGGGACCGATAACATTCATTGTACAGTGTCAAAGCTTTAGCAATCACGGACACTTCTTGAAACCCCGTTCCACAATCTGGCACATTCGTCGACTTGACAATCTTCTCTACCGCCCACTGAAATGTTATACTACACTGTATAATCAAAAACGCACTATTTTACAACACACCACAATGTGTTTCTCCATGGTATGTCACACAAGATCACACAATACTTTATCACACTCTATAAAATATTTTCGTTTTAGATTTGAACAAATTTTTCGCAGCAAGTTAGTTGAAAATTTCAGACAAATTCACAGATAATCGCAACTTGCACGCAGTCCTCCAGGTCATGCTACAATACTTCACATTCCGAGTTCACCTACTTGTTTCAACTATCGATGGAACTGACGTCGTATATATAGGACAGATGAATAACTTTGCTGCTATTAGGCCGTGCTTATGTAATTTATTGTTTACCTGCTTAATGTAGGGGAACTCGAATCTCAGTGTTTTGCTCCATTTAAAATAACGCATCCTCTCTCCAGCGGAAACGTACACGCGGCTGGGTAAGCTTTACAGAATAGAATACTCAAAATATCCCTGTCAGTTCATTTTCCATTGTTTTTCCACTCGTGTTTGAACTGAGTGTGTAAACCTATTACGGTGAAACCATTTTGGTGTCGCGAAAACTTTAGGCCGGCTCACAAACGAGTGCACTTCGCTAAATGCGTTCGCCTTTCCCCCAAGTAGAACAACTGAAGTCAGTCATGGATGTCGAGCGCAGTGCTGAGTACTTGTGCTCCAATCACACGTTTGTACCTCACTAGTTTCACCAAAGCTTTGGTCATGGTTTATTCGAAGCAAGCGGAATTTTACTTTGGAAAATTCGTCATCCACTTGAATACACATCTCGTGAATGCATACTAAATCCAACATGACCTCATGACGATCCTCATTAATTGACTGTATCCAGTTAATTCCACTTGTTTTGCTCATCCGTACTCGCCATTCAACACCGAATGTCGTCCCGTCCGACAATGTTACGTCAGCACGAGTGTGCGTGTGAATATTTACAGATCACAAAATTACCTGTGCGCGTTGGAACGCCTGAGCTGACTCTGCCATTACTTGCTCCGTTCGGATTTTAGTGTAATCGCATCTCCAACCAAAATTACCAGACCTAACACGGAAAGGGTGTCCGCACCACAAACTACAGAGCTTGCATTTCGTTCGCCATTGTTCCGTCAACGGAGGGTGACAGTGAATCTTAGACTCAACTGAATCTCTCGTTTATGATATTCTACAAATGAGTGTATTTCTCGAAAACAGTCCAATGTGGGTTAAATTAGAATATAAGATTGACGGAAACTCGGGAACTGCGTCTACCTGATGAGCCCGAAGAAGGGTAAAACCCGTCGAAGGCTGTCAAAGACTTTTCAGCATCCTTGTGAGTAGTTTCCTTATTTGTATAGCTTTGCTTACCTTTGTGTGGAGAGTACTACGCTTCACTTAGTGTTCCGTATCGAAAACCTTCAACTACGTTACTATTTTTGCCCTGTTTGAAGCTAAATAAACTTTACTATATTTCTTTGTCAATCTCATCTTCAGTGAGGCATGGAAATGCGAATCTAAGAATGACATAGCTGATTATTTCATAGAAGCCTCGTTTCGATTTCATCTTGCTCTGTCGGCATGCTCAGCATCAGCATCTTAGGCATTGATGGTTTTACTAGCGAGCCACAAGACCATTTAATTTTCCAAGTACCTACTTCATACAAGTGAAAAAGAGGTGAACGGACGAAGCTAGTTCTAATTCTGCACAAAGAATTGCTTTTACATGCTTGATGGACCCTTGGGATGACGAACATTTACCGAGCAAGACCTTCGGTGTGCCCGTGTTCCCTTGCGTGTTCACTGTTTACCAATGTTTCTTCCGGTGATTCACAGATGATGATCAACTAGACCGGATGGGTATCCTCTGCACTACCGTTGTTAAATATCTTGCGTGGATGTCGTCATACAATTTTGTGAATCTGATTTGAACAGACCGCCTAAACAATTTTGATAGAACAAACTTGTGGATTGATCACTTCATTTCTTGCGCATGTAATGAGAGACAGTACTTCTTCCTCAGTCGCCTAATTCAACGACACCAACATTACATTAACATTGTTTTCTGGCACTTGTAGAAAACGAATATCCGTTTGCTTTCTCAGCTTTCTAGCCCACATGGCGGCTTTTGTTGAGGATTAGAACAGTTCAAGATGATGCCCTCAAGAGAAATGACGATAACCTTCGTCGTTCAACATCGCAAACTTGGGTATTTTTTGCCGGCAGCTTAAGCGCAATACTCGGGTCACCTCTGACCTTACATGGTTGCTTGTAATAAGCAAACTACCAGCTGATAGTATGTTGTCCATCTCGATATTAGACTAGATTATTCACTGATGGTCAAATCGCGCTCTATTGATCCACACATCTCAGACACTCTACCCTAAATAGTTCGCTGGCCTAAACGATTCATTTACTCTTCTGAGCGCCGTGATTAGGAACGCTGAACCGGTAAAATAAATCAAAACAACAAGTATATTGTGTGATTATTTTATGTGTACGCAGTGCAGGTCAATTTATTTCCATTTTTAAGGCGGTGGATCAGTGGACAGTAAGATGAATATTCAGTGCGTACATGAAATCGACTGCTATTGAAACCCTTTTTACTGCCCATAATTTTCAGTTTATTCCTTCGAAATTTCACTTGTAACAATGTTGATAAAATGTGCCTAGAGAAAAACAAATGGCTATTTGGTGTGAGTGACCTAAGAGACAAACAAACAGATGGTTTGAATAGGGGCGGAAAGCGCAACAGGTCACTATGGTGCCCGATGACATGCATACGCCATTCGTCAGGCGTACATCTGCTCGGACTCAGTTGGGTGCTCCTCAAGAACACACACAATTGACTACTGATAGGGAGTGATCACAGGTTGTTCCGTTGAACTTGTGGAACTCCGAAGAGCGCAGGTCGTTTGCTCATATCGGAAGGCCACTTTCCAACCCCATACTGCCATTGGTTACTGCCTGCTGCTCCATCTGGAGTGTCTGCATGGACTGCAGCCAAGCAGCTGACTTTCGCTGTCATCGCGTCTATCAGGTTTCTACAAAATTCGCTAGATGTGATTTTGTGGAGTTATAAATCAGATAAATCCACCGGAATTTGTTCGTTTATTACCTAACCACTGGTCCAATATAGTATACTTAGGATACCTCGTGAAAACAATCCACATCGGTGGTTCGTACCCGGAATCTCGCCTGCGGTACAGCAAAGTCAGCCTGTGCCGAACCATTGAGCTCCAACGACGCTGTAGCTTTGTGACCAATCTGACTGGACAAATTGCCCGAACCTGAATGTATATGAATGTTCATGCAGACTGAAACGCCTGGCGACACACAAGCCCGTAGCAACCAAGGAGCGTAGAACTGTGAACATATTTATTGACTTCATTTATTCTATTGCCTTCCGGAACTCGGTTGCCAGTTCAACCATCTTAGAACAAGACGTTGGTTTCATCTTCGGGGCTTCCATGTTGACCATCATGTTGACCCCGTTATAATCTGTTCTTGTCTGGATGTTCTTGCAGGCAGGTGCATCTCAGCCTTTCTGAATTTCAATGTAGTTTGTAAATATAGAGCTTTTGATTTAGGAAGGAACTTAGTTTCTTTTTCATCTAGGGACTTTTCTTCTTCTCACTCTCATTCAGTAATAATCATGCAATGTTTTCGCTGAGTGGTCACTGGTTCTCTCGATCAACAGATGAGAGCAAAACCATTGCGGAGTGCGACTAATTTCAGGAATGGGCTCACCGGTTTGTCGGACAGAAACATGTTCCGTCCTAAGCCATCACATCTCAACGTAATCGATTACCTCAATGTCGTGTTGTCTCCTGTTTCATATGGTAGGTGAGCTCTTCCCTATGCAATTGGTGATTGCCCTCTAAAATATTCGTTTGGTCGAGATCTGAACTGCTATTTCCAATTCCATAGCATGATTGAATCTTCTTCTAACGGTATTAAATTGAGTGAGCAAACGTCTGAATGCTGCATTCAAAATTCACTCGTCCTCAGTGAGTTGTATACAACTGCACTTCATTCTTAGTGGGTCACTTTCAGTGGTCGGGCACATCTCTTTCCTGTCGTCCAAGCGGATCTGGGGCATTCTGCATTGTTAAGGCTGAGCATTTGGAAGCATACTTCCGGTTTGGCTGCTGACCCCTACACTATTCGCGATAGGTATTTCCTGTCCTACTTGACGGTCGATTTTGTCGTCTGGTGAGATATCATGCTGGTCGCTGTTGCGCTCTTTGTCTCCCAAAACCGCAGACTTACGAGGCGCTTTTTAATCCTGACGGGCACTAGAATTGAATTTGCGGGTAGAGAAAGGCTGGTGTAGCATAGGACTTGTGTCATTTCACTAGGCATGTCATCGAAACGTTCACTGCACGGGTGAATTTTGTTGACAACTTCATATCAGTGATGCAGATTGATGCAGCTCTAGATGAAGATGAACGATTTGTAAAAATCCCTCAAAATATTTCTGGCTGAAAAATGTGCTCGGTTTGCTCCACTTTCATCTGTGGACCTATTCTTCATTGTTTTCTATTTTAGCCCACACATCTTTGGTGGAAGTCAAGAGCGGTAAGTTTATTTCTGCTGCTGGTTGCGGCTTTTGCTCATGTAGTTACTTCACAACAAAATGCGATTTTGCCTGGTCATGCTAGCCCTTAGTGCACACTCGTAATCCCGGGTCCACCCAGTTGCTAAATCCACACAATGGTGCACTTCCGGTTAGTCAGATTGTTTACGTATGGTGTGAAATAGACAGGATGCCAAAAAGCTTCAGAAGAAATGCAGCCTGATGTAGCCGTAAACCAGACGGAAACAGTTTCGCCCGTAAACGACCGCTATGCTACTATTGTACAGTGGACGCTACTGATGAGGCATGCGAGTAGTATGTGGTTTTCCCGGAAATCCGCCTCGTGTCAAATGGAGCATACAATTCATGGGATTTAGTGCAGGACTTGTGAAACTGCATTGCAGCGTCTCTTTATACGGAAGTTTCAGAAGACACGTGAAGATGTTTTGTTTCATATGAGATGTTTTTTTGCTAATAAACGACTTCGCGGCGAAGGGGTTTCTCCATCACACTATTAAGGACCCTGATATAATGCCTAGCTTTAGCTTGTCGGGTAGTGGTATCACAAACATGATCAACTACGTCACTAGTTCAACTGTTAATCCTACGGTTTTCTGGGCGTGTTTTGAAGCCATGTACGTCAGTTCGGAACGAGAGCACACTGTCCACTTTAAATCCCTGTTGAAGCGCGTCCGAAAAGCTGGCCTGCGGATAAATGAAACAAAGACAAAGCTCGTTCGGAGTTCGGTGACAGTGCTGGGACATAAACCGTGTCACGGAGAGGTCAGTCGACTACCACAAAAACTGTCAAAGATAAAGGACTGTGCTGCTCCCGATTCAAAGCGTTCAGTGCGGTAGTCTCTTGGACGAGCAGCGTGATACAGCCGGTTTGCCAACCCATTGCATGCAATCCATTCTTGTCCCAGAATTCGGCAAGTTGTGGCCCGTCGAAATCATGGGTCCATTTCCGGTGACAACAGCCAGCGGATGAGGCAGAAAACGTCAAGTAGAAGGACACAATCATTCCCCATGGCATGAAAATGAAGCGGAAGGACAATCACAATGTAAGCACTTTTCGATACGACAAGAGAAACAAATTCATCTACCAACTTAGCACATGGGATCGGGGGATCTGTTTTCCATAACTTAACACACATCTGCTCTTGTGGGTGCCTTGAAACCGTTTCAGGAACGACAATTATTATATATTCTTCAATCTGTGAATTATTGCTGCAAACAGGCAGTTGCCACTCGGAGGGAGTATGGGTTGAATAGCCAGAGACTATGCACAGCAAAAACTTTATTTCACAATGTACACACGTCGGTGTTCGACGGCAAAATGCGGAATGCTGTTATGTTGGTATTCAGTGACTTTTTACTATTCGTATGCAGAATTTGAAGGGAAGTTTGATTCAGGTAAGTAACCGCCACTGTGTTGCATATAGCTAGGGTCACTTAAACGCTCACCTGCTGTACGTGTTCGCAGGGTATTGACTAAGATCCATAGAGTGATAGTGTCTTACAAAAGCGAATGCAAATTCTGCATGTTTGAGCTGGAGCCAGTATAACAAGTGGTCGACGGAATCACTGAAGCAAATTAGCCCCGATTGTGAACAATTTGTCGATATGCGGTTTAGAAAAAGGTTTTGACCACAACATTACAAGCGAGCTGCTTCATGACCACACCGTATTGAAACGAATTCCCAATGGAGGCACGTTCATCTGTTCCGCTGTAAATTTCGCATCCCGTTTGAGGAGCCCAGTTACACAGAAATCGGTTGAATGTTGCTCTGTCAATGCATTTCTTCCCCAATTTTATGACGGATTTTTAGAGTCAGGTGAGTCGCAGCCATTTGGAATACGGGCAACATGACACCTGAAGTTTGGAGTCACAGATAATTTTATCACCTCAGTGAATAAGACGTGGAAGGATTCTTGAGAATTTCCAAAGCATGGTTGGTGTATTGGCTTTCGGAATATATTTGCTGGCTGCCCGCGCGCAATAACATTCGTTTTGCCCAGTGCCGCTATGTACAAATTGCGGCTCTCCATATCTGCTTAAAGAAACGGAGTTGATGGCCGAACACGTAAAAGTATGATTTGTGTGGCAAGTCACCCCGAACTGCACCGTCGTATGCTATCAACCGTAAAAGCTCTAGACCTTTGTTGATCATCCTTTGACCGATTTGAATAAAGAAAAACAAGTTTAATGCGGCATTCGTTACCGTGCAACAGGAACCAAGTTGTACGGCCTCGTATTCTGAGCGTATGGTGCTGTGTCATGTTGTCCTGAGCAGGTCATGTTACTTGGTACTTCCATCCAGTGGGGAATTTTACATCCCCGTTCTTATGGATGAAGTTTAGCATACTGCTTTGTCATTCCCCTCTCTCAATACTCAACAGAGTTGATTGGGCGCAGGTAAGATGGAGCGACCTCGACTGGAAAATAACGTCCCTATGGGGCAGCAAACGGTATAGGTCGTATTCCTATCACAATCAGCAAAGTATGCCCGACGAAAGACAGTTCAATCAACAACAGATCATAAGTTGCCTTCATACCAGGTACATACTGATAAGCATTATTGACCGTCTGTCACAGTTTTAGTACACCTTTCACACAAGCAGCCAGAAATTACTTGCTGGTGGCTAATGTATCTCATCATGCTGGAACGACTAAGTTTTCTGGGGAATGATTCGCTGTAGACTAAGGACAAAACCAGAAATTATCACCTTCGCCTTCGTACCCGGCTCCTGGATTCTACACTCTGGCAAATGAAAGCTACGTCAAACGAAAAAGCAAAATTTTTGGAGGATATAAACTGGTGTTGACAGAATAGCAGACGGGAAGTGTGGGAAAAACGCTTCCTTTGGATAGATATTCAGTCGAAGTAGATTACTCGCAATGTTGGTAATTGAAATTACTTTTTTCCGCAGTTTGTTTAACTTGTCCCTTATAAAGTTGAATGTGATTGTTTAATTAATTGTATGTTGATTTACACTCTTCTGCATACAATGCAAATATTTGGACATTCTGGACTGGCTAGTTAAGAGCGAATAAATAATATTACTAGAGGTTGTAATTGTTGAAGAAGGCTTGACTTGCTATACTTGTCAGTATATTCATACTCGCAGCGACAGACAATCTGGTCACATGGTAACTAGTTTCGAACGTATTCAATGTACGCAGGTGTTCTCCAAAAGAATGGTGAGTGAATAGAATCGGTGTTTTTCACCTCGTTTGAAGCGGATAGAGCGTGTCCGCGGTGTGATGGCGTTTACCTCAAGACTGAACCCTGTAGATCCAAACATTTCGTTTTTACTAGTTGAGTGGATAAAGACGTGAATAATTACGCAGCTCTATAAGTTCCAAGTAGGAAGTCCTCATATTTCAGCTGTTCTAATTGCCACGACTCTCTTTCCTTCATTACACGGGTAGTCTAGAGCAAACAGCGTGATAGTGCGAGCGGCCGAGTCCATTTGACGCCGAGTATCTGCTGACTATCACCAAAGCAACTTTGTTCGGCTGATTTTCAACAAAAACAATGTGGGCTAGAGAAGAACACAGAAATCTCAAGAGCGGACGGGATAGTCCGTGGGTCAATGTGTAGACCTGCACGAATGGTCCTCTGTCTTGCAGTTTTGGATAAGGCAGTTTGAGCGAATGAGGGCACAAGTAATTACCTCAACGTACCGCTTTGCCAATTTTTAAATATAGTTGCTCAAATGCACCCAGGCGAAGAGTTTTTCACGGAAACATTTTTCCATTCAGATCTGGATCCTTATTTCATCAGAAGTGAGACATTTCTTCTTCGGAAGTACAAATTAGCTTGAACACAACCCAATTTGTTAGTTGCTTGCCAAGTTGGCGATCCTATCTATTGCAAATATTCTTATCACAACGTTTTGTTTTATTCAGTGGCAGAGCAATACGTAAAAAGTAAGCCGAAACTTGCGACTAAAGTCTTCGATGATTCTGCACTCCGTGGGATGTTGGATGAGATAAACAAAGTTTCTAAATGATCTGTGTATCGAAACAAACAAACGGGTTTGATTTTCTACCTTTGTCGTTTCCGTTGGGAACAGTTGAAGAACTCGTCTACCATAGTACGTCTTCTCCTGAAATAATTGCAAGTAAATTAGTCAAGTGCGCGTTTAATGAACGTCTTCGCTGCTGAAAATTGCACGGCGTAAAAGTTACATAAGCTTCCTGTTTTTGCAGATATATTTAATCGGGTACTGGGTACGTTGCTTACGAATTCCATACCCTTGTCAATTTTGTTGGTTTGCGACCTCAATTTTCCAGGATGGGTATTCACAAACCTATTCCCCCTCAGGCGAAACAGCAACAGCGTCGGTGATCGTCCCAGATAAAGCAAATCTTGTTTTGCCTGACAATGCAGACTTTTTCTGCGGGTGCCTTTCAGGTCACGCAGTGCATTCTCATTGAGAATGCCCTGTCATTTTAAGCCATTTTTGACTTAGAAAGGGCGAGCAACTCTAACAAGAATTTACCCGAAACGGAACCACACGCTCGTATTTTATGTGGACAGACCTGAACTTACCGATGTCCGTTGGCTCTCATAAAGAGAACTCTAATGAGACAGTGATTCTTTTAGCAAATTATGGTTCGTGAAAACGCCGGCGATTCAAATAAATGACTCAGTTGCACAAGGCGAACCCTTTTTGCGATGAAATTGTTAAACCTCACCGAGCAAAACCAGTTGAATAATCATTCCTTCCAAATGACGTGTTCTCAACTGTGGACGGGATTACGCACACCTGATACGATTTTTTTAGGTTGGACATGTAGACCAGTGCTTTTGATTTCATGAGCCCCGAAACAACACTTTGGATTATCAAGATGGGCTCGCGCATTTCACACTGCCAGTAAATGCACTATGAGGCATCTTCTTCGCGAATTTCATAATATGAACGACTGGCAAACCGCTTAGCCGCTCAGCCCTCATGCTCTTCTAAGTGTGAGAGTACGTGCGTTCCCACAGAATAGATTTCCTTGAAGGATTATGGGTGGAAACAACCAGTACTGATATATCTGGTCCCAATATAATATTTGTTCACTTGTTTTTAATAAAAATGAGATAAGAACGAGGTAAACTAACTGACTTCGACCCTCGCGGAACACGAAATCCCACAAATTGCTTGCCGTTTCTGCAGGATGATGACTATTGATCTCGGCAGAATCAGAAATCTGAAAGCATTCTGGATCGCTCGATGTAGACATTTGTGAAAGATAAGTTTTATCTTGTACACATGAACTCATGAACATAGATGGATCTGTGCAATTTGTAATTCGTTACCGCGGTTATGGCCTTTGCGGCAGTTATTCGAATGAGTCACTGTAAACTGTCGACCTTGTGCGATTTTCCATATGGGGGAGCTAAAACTTAGTTTTGTTCGTTACAAATATCAGAAAAAGGTAGCGGGTTTTCTTTCGCATACCATGTTGTAAACCGGATCTCCGAGTCCTGAAATACATAAGAATAAACCTGTTTTAGATGGAGGTCAAAGTACAAGTAAGTTGAATGGGATATTCACAAAATCCATGTTTATGTGTTGACATGTTAGGCGTCAAATGTGTAACCAACAATTTAAAAAAAGGAGTCGAATTCGACGATATTCACAAAAATGTTCCAAAGTTTCAACCCTAAACCAAATGCATTCATGTAGCCTGCCGAAAATCCACCCTGGCATGTGTGTCCTTGAAGAAAATAAATGTCCAAATCCATATGATCCAAGATTTACGTCACCAGAGATGGTATACGCATCAACAGATGTAATTAAGTTTTCATCTGAAAGGTTCACTGCCCCGGTTCTGATGCAGTTGATACTGGGCACACAATGTGATGATCACACGCATGTGGAGGAAAACCAAATTTGATGCTTCGCTAAGTCATTGGTGTTGACGGTAAACCTATCACCATTCAGCAGCTTCCACAAAGCTAATCCGACCCACGTATCAAGCTGGCAGCAACCACGATCAAGCGAACAAAGCCACATTCAGTCACTTCCTATCAAACGAATGACGACTGACGAATATGGATTGTGGACGGGTCCTCATGAACGGTATTTCGACATGGGGGTGAATGCGTTTGCAGTGTTTTCTCTTTGCATACTGAGGCCCTGGATTTTACGCAATTTTACGTGTAGTTTATTTAATCCGTCAGACTGAACCTTGTGCCGAATTTTTTCTGGTATGGAAGGTTGTTATCACCGCGTTTTTATGGTAACTTTCCACCATCCGAGTACAAACACCTTTGGATATATCGTGATTGATTTCTGGTCGGATTAGTTCCATGGTTGCCTCAAATATGGTTTTGGACTGCTGCAATAGTTACCCACGTGGGATCGATGATATTATGTAAAACAGATGATTTGCAGCAGGATTTTATTTTCGAAACAATTTCAAAGTTCCTGGAAACCTTTCTCATTTGGATTTAACCATATAACCATACAAACTCTGAATTTTAAAGGATGGGCAGACTATTTAAAAGATCGTAAGTCAATGTGAATTATTTTCTCCAGGTTAGTCTGTTTTCTTGTGTTTTTGCGTGAGCTGCCGTTGTGCTGTTAAGAACAAGAAATTGTAACTAAAGCAACTATTATTGTGCCGTCTGATGTGGCCTTATGCAAACAGTAAACAATAAATCCGAGAATCTAAGGGCCGGATATCTGCTGCTGACCCGGTCCAGTGCTTAGTGCCGGAGTAAAAAGACTCACAGAAGGGAGAACAACCGCTATATTCCGAGCAAGCGAGTGCGAGAGCGTGAGTGCGTGCGAGTGCAAAAAGTACAAAGGTCTCAGGCTTTTTATTGGAAGGACACTGTCTGAACTTAGTCCAATGCTGACGCACACGGTCTGGCTTTGGTACGGGGCTGTGACGTGCTACATATTGCGGGGGCGTTGTCTGTCTGGTCAACATTTAGCGGAGCATTCAGCGGTTGCTTTCAGGAAGCTGACCTTCCTGATAATAAATTCACAGCTTTGTCTATTTTGACGAACAATTTTCGAAGCACACGTAGATCAGTAGTCGGGGCTGAAACCCAACGAAGCATTTTGGCTCTAAGACCAGGGCCCATAGGTATGTACTTAGACCGGCTAAATTGTACTGCACGTTGTCCGTCATACATAAGCAGTATGTCCGGTTGTAAAAAGTCGCTTGAAATTACTCCATGTGTAAGCGATGCACACACCGGTTTTCTTTACCAATTCCTGACGACAATTCACCTGTTATTTTAAATAGTTCGTGTAGTCGACCATCTGAATACATTTGAAAGATTTTTGCGGTCCAAAGTGCTCCCAGGGATGCTGCCTTTCTTTCAGGGTTAAGACATTTTCCTACTAAATTGATGAATTTCTTTTGGACGATTTCACATCACCTGTGGTTCAACACATCTTGAGGGACATCAGTTGGGCGCGGTTTACGCAATTTGGAGTTTAAAGACAGACTAGACAGTATCCCATCTGATCAATAGCACATTGATATTCTTCGGCAAAATTCTTAGACTCTACCATACTCATTCGTGTGGGTGTTAGGAAGCGATTGCGTTACCATCATAGACCCGGAAATCCTGTTCGCAATTGGGTCCGTATAAGGTGCTGATAAAATGTTTGGTGTTAGCAACCCCGCGCGCCTAATCCCTACTCTTTTGTTTCCCTGCAGTTGAGGAGCGCTGGACAAAGGGTAAGCAGCGTAGTAACATCCTACATATTTTTATGATATTCAGGTTAACCAGTACCAAATCTTCTATGGGCACTGGTGACAAAAGTCCACACGAGCTTGTTAAAAGAAAGCACAGAGTTAAACCTGTTATCACACGTGTTGCCCATATTTTTTTTCAAAAAGGCATCATGCAAAAGTGTTTGCTTCCGTGTTCTTCGCTATACTTATCGAAAAAACAACAACACTGACACCGGAAACATTGCCGTCCTAGCTTATCGTGAAATGCACCGCGAACAGTAAGTGATGAACAGGTCCATTGTTGCAAATGCTAAAAGTAATATATAACAGAGTATAAATTAACGAATAAACATGTGGTATATTTGTTCAAAGCGGAAGCGAGTTGGTAATCCGTTTGGGAGAAACTAGAGTTGGTGCTCTACTGGAGATAACTACCCCGATTCCTGGTCCATGAACATATTAACCATTTTGAGCGGTTGTAGGTAAACGCGGGTGGTAAATTGTCTCCGTTCAGCATTCCGTTAGTCTCCATGTATTGGGTTAGGTAGACGAAAACTCGGAGGCTTCGCTAACACTAAAACCGGTTCCTAGTCATCAGAGAGTCTCCAACACACTTACGGACAGCAATAGCTTTGTGGGGTCCACGTGCAAGAGGTGTCCAGCCACATCTGGATGGCACATCCATCTACGGGCGAAGATGCCTGCGCGGTACCTGCAGCTACGATGACTCCTATATCGAAGCAACGAATCGTATTTCACAGCTCACCCACCAAAAACTTAAGGGACCAGATAAGATGACACCCACCTCATTGTCCGTCTGCCACGCGTCCTCATTCAACTCAAGGTCATTGGCTAAAAGTAGAAACACACTCAGTTTAGGGCAACAATCTGTGTAAGCATGAGATAGATAGATAACGAGGTGCAGTCAAATTTATTGACTCAATGTCTGTGATGGGATCAGCACTAACTTGGGATCGCACTGTATGTGTCACGTGACTTCTGCGTTCTACATTGTATGCTAAGCTCACAAATGCCTTCGATGTAAACGCCTGTTGAACAGAGATTAAAGCGTACCTCCTCAGCTGTATCTTATTACAGCTCGTGTTTTCTAGATGGACAGTCCCAGATTGACTAGTGTTTCTCACATGAGATTGACATTGTCTCTTGTAACCAGCCCAGCATTAAGTAGTAGAATGATTACCTAGGCTCCAGCTTTTTGTAGCACCTGATAATTGTTCATGCCCAAGTATTCATGTGGAAAAGTTCGATCGATAATTTTCGCATTTGGCTGATTGACCGTCATAAATATCGAATTATGTAATGAATAATGCCAGGTAGTGCCACCAAGTAGTGATGTTTTACCCGGCAACCATTCTTGCTTACAGCAACGTTCCTCCCCCTTGTGAGTTTAGGTGCTTACGGGATGAAACGTAAATGAACCACATCTAGTTCCGATGAATTTCTACCACCTAATTATTGCAATTCATGAGATAACTTTGCCGCACAACAGCGTACCTGACAAATCCTTTTTTTCGAACACCTTACGCGATTTCGCTCCTATCAATTCAAATACTCTGGTCAACGTAACAAATTGCCTTACTCGTATCTCAACTCTTCATGTTGAACATCATAGTTATTCATTATCACTCAATCTAAACAGCAGCGACGAATGGAAGCAAAGCAGTCTACCAGCAGGCGAAACAAGTGTTTACAAGCCATAACAAATGCAAGCAAACATCGCATTCAAAGAGAACGTTTGAAAAATGAATAATCATGGTCGTCCTCTTGAACTTTCGTGAACGGCCAACGAGTAACAGACAAAATTAACCGAAAACAGTAGCGAGGTCTCCTGAGTATCGTGAGAACCTCGAATGCGGCGCAATGCTTTTTTATTAGGTTATGGACTAGTCGCATGCTGCTTCAGTGCCTTACACCTTTACAACAATACTCTGCGTCCGAGCCTCCCTCACCTTTTCCTGACTCTTGGTCAACGTGAATTTATCTCCGGAAATGAGTAAAGTTTTTTATTCCCCGTTTCACG
>NW_008752278.1:14544-24799 GCF_000715545.1 Opisthorchis viverrini | reverse complement strand
TAAGCTGTGGTGCTTACGGAATGAAACACAAATGATATACGTCTAGTTCCGATGAATTTTTACTACCTAATTATAGCAATTCATGAGATAATTTTGCCGCACCACAGCTTACCTGACAAATGCTCTTTTCGAACACCTTAAGCGATTTCACTCCTATCAATTCGAATACTGTGGTTAACGTAACAAATTGCCTTACTCTCAACTCAACTCTTCATGTTGAACATCATAGTTATTCATTATCACTCAATCTAAACAGCAGCGACGAATGGAAGCAAAGCAGTCTCAGGCGAAACTTGAACATCATAGTTATTCATTATCACTCAATCTAAACAGCAGCGACGAATGGAAGCAAAGCAGTCTACCAGCAGGCGAAACAAGTGTTTACAAGCCATAACAAATGCAAGCAAACATCGCATTCAAAGAGAACGTTTGAAAAATGAATAATCATGGTCGTCCTCTTGAACTTTCGTGAACGGCCAACGAGTAACAGACAAAATTAACCGAAAACAGTAGCGAGGTCTCCTGAGTATCGTGAGAACCTCGAATGCGGCGCAATGCTTTTTTATTTGGTTATGGACTAGTCGCATGCTGCTTCAGTGCTTTACACCTTTACAACAATACTCTGCGTCCGAGCCTCCCTCGCGTTTTCCTGACTCTTGGTCAACGTGAATTTATCTCCGGAAATGAGTAAAGTTTTTTATTCCCCGTTTCACGGCCCCATCTTATTTACTGTGGCAGATCAGCGTTTTAATTGGCGTGCATTCACTGGTATGTGTGAGTAGGAAATGTTGAATAAAAATGTCGTTGAGAACAAAAACGGTGCTAATTCAAGTGAAGTCTTGCATAGCACTGTCAGGGTCTCACATCGTGTGGAAACCATCGGGCTTTAGTAGAGCTTGAATGGTTGACTTTTTCCGTCATACACGGAGACGATCCCAAAAAAATTTTGGCTTAAACCATGAGCGCTTCTACTCGAAATTGTCCGTCACCTTTTTATAAAAAGGATTAGGATCACTAGTTGTGATGTGGTCAGCTAGAAACGCGTGCAAGCTACTGGCAAAGATCACAGGGTCACAACTCATACCTCAGAGGCATGCATCTGAGTAAACAAAGTATTGCATGAAACTTGAAAACTGTCTCGATTCGTTTTTGTTTGGAACACGTTTGGCGTTACGCACAAGGACTAATAGATGATCGGTTAAAAGCGTAAGTTGAGACGAACGTTTGGGTTGTGATATAATGCCAAAGGTTGTACTCCAGGCGACGGTTTCTGATGATATTTTCCATTCTTCCCCGTGTGTTATTCTGAAAACCAAAAGATGCTATATGTGCCTTCGAGACCACATGGTCGTTCGACTTTGTTTCCAGATGCTCTATCTTTGGGATAACATGAAGTTAGCCATGCAGCGTACGCACCAATTTATAGTCTTGAAGTGGATAGGTTTACAAACTGATTCGGTCATAAAAATGTATCAAATGGATGATGTATTTCCATCTCAACATCGTTCTTCTTCAGTTCATGGATACGCCGTTGCAACGATTAATGGTAGGTTCATTCGCACACCCACGTCCACAACAGCCCCCCCGCCGTCGAAACCTATAGACACCCAGTGGGTTTGCCACTGCATGTAGCTGGTCAGGAACCTTTTCGCTGTCGTTTAGTTAACATTGACAATCTAAATTTGAGGTTTGTATACTTCGTCTCTCTGCATCTCACTGAGTTCCATTATACCGTATTTTGCTGTGCGTATTGTAGGCGCATCGGTGCATAGGTGTGTTTCCAGATATCCGCGGTCCAAAATACACCTCACAGCCAGTGTGGATTTAAAGTGACTAGTTATCTTCAGTTAGTCTGACTAATGCACGCCCTTCGACGAGCATTGGGATGGACCTAAACTTACCTATCCTTCCTCCAGTCAGTTCCATAGCGTCCATCCTGTTGTTTTGTGAGAAGACGTATAATTGAAGCTGTTTTGCGTGAAGCTTGGCTAACTTAGGCAGTGTTACAGGCATACCCTATGGTGCAAAGCTGAGTTGGATCCAATAAAAGATGGATTTAGGGATTCACTATCGACCATTCATAAAGATAACGACTCCTAAATTGTTCACCAGCATTTGACTGATTCCACAGTACTTATCGTTGTGAACTCGTTTGAGAAAGATTTTACGCAACGTGACAAAGATAGGTGTAGGCCATTTATGATCTCATACCATATCTTCCATGGTAATTCGCAACGCTGATGAAATAGTTAGATGCTGCTAGAAGAAGGGTGGCTTGCTTGACACATCAAATTCTTCAAGCTACAAAAATCTTTGGAGCTCAGTCTTTCATCTTTGAGGTGACGTGCGAAGTACGTCGAAGTACGGCGAAATCAGTCATCAGTTATTCCCAAAATACACAAGTCAAACTTTTTTGAAACATCAGTCTTCCGTTTTCATCAGAATCAAATAATATTGTATTACACTGAACTTAGTGCTCCCTTTATTTGAACCTTCCGGTTCACCTGCAGTTTCCCGAGAACTGTTAAGCTGTACGACAGAGCTACGCATTTCACCACAATACTGTCAGTGGTCGCCAGTAATTGTCATATGTAAGACAAGGATCTTACGCTCACGATTTTACATTCTCAACAAACTCGGTTTTTCAGCGTATTTAAAATGTAAGTTGTGTTTTTTCACAAGGTTTCGCACAATATCCTCTAAATCGTCCGGTGGCTTTGTCTTCTAAAATGAGTCCATTAAAAACTTTATGCACACAGTGAGTAATAAAATAGTGCGCAAAACGGAGAAAATTTGTGCCTCCCCATATCCTCCTGGATTAGAAAAAATAATCCCGACAATTTTGCGAGTTGGCCCAGGGTTTTGCTGTGATCACAGTTGCGGCGAATTCTGATTTTCCGCTACTCTTGAGTGTCCGATCAAATAGCTTTCATATTTCAGTCACCGCAGGATCAGTGGTTGTTCCACTTAGTCGTTTGTACTGGATCTGCCTTGACTGGGAGTTATTCGAGCCCAAATACACTGGAATGTGTGTAACAAATCCAGACGTATTGCCTGGAATTTGTCACCGGTATGCTCTTGCTCGATGTGCATTTCATTAAACCTAAGTGGATGTTCGCTCATCTTTTTGCGCCCATTTGCAAGGAATGTAATTCTATTTGCTATTTTTAACTGAAAAATTCCTACACCGTGAATCTCACGATGCGAGTTGAAAATCTACACCAACTAGAAACAAATGTCAATACTGAAACGTCCACGGGGCGCTCTTATGTACACTCTCCCTGTCAAATTATTCGTTCACATTCCTCACTGAAATCCATCGATCCGTGTGCTTTGGTTTTTCATTACAGACTGGAACACGATTTCACCAATGAGTAAGTTTTGGGGCTATATTGTGGTTGCACCTTTAATGGGCAGTGGCCAAAATGCCGCAAGCGTTCATGCGGCTTAGGACCGCCTCTCAGCGAACATGATTTGGATTGAAAAGTGTCCGGTTGCGTGGCACTCGATCCGTACAAATCAGAATGCTGAACAGAATTTCATCTGTAAATAACTTATCGGATGTGGGCGACTAAATGCAGGGACTTTTTGCAAAGAGTAGTACTGAACGTATGGAACGAGTATTAAATTCAACGTCCCAAATGAAGATATTTTTAGGTGTTTTGCAAACCCCTCGCTCATTTGTGATTTTGCACCATCCCTGGTTTACAAATCGATCAAATTGATCAATGCATTAAATGCATTCCTCTCACTAGCGCAAGTTTTAACCGGCTGAACCATTCCAGCTTTACCTACCAAACAGTGTAAACTCACTGTGGCAAACCGTACTGCATGGTAGTGCGCACATGACTCTGAGCGTATTCTAAATTGAACAAGCTCCGCTTTAATAACCGCATGAGCCATGCATCAAACCATTGACCGCGAATCCTGAAGTGTGGGCTCCAAATTGTTTTAAATTTCTTACCATTTTATTTAACGAACATTTGTTACTTACTGTCCAGATAAAGACGCACCAATTCATGACTGGTTGACGGATGGCCGGTGATACATACTCAGCTAATGGTATTCGGCAAAGGTCACATTAGTATCGCTATTCAACGGATGAGCTGATGTCATACATAGCCTACGAAACCCTATTGTCATCTTCGCTGTCCGCCAGAATTAATGAGCAACAAGTAACCATCGACAACCATGACTTAGCACCCACAGTTCCAACCTTCGATCCACGCAGATTGAACTATGAAATCACTCAACCCGCCAGATATCATAAGCCCAAATTCATTAAAAAAAAATAGATGTTCCCGCTGTGTATGCAAGTGGCTCTGACAGCGGAATATGAATTGTTTGCCGGTTCCTCACAATTACAAACCATGATGATTCTCAGCATCGAAATTAACACTGCCACTTGTCTTTCCCGTTAACCTTTTCCCTACCAAGTCAGACGGTTTCTCAGTAAACGTGAGTCATATTCCGGAATTATTACTTAACGATGCGAAGTGGTTGTAAATGGAGGGACCTGAGCAACACTAGCCACCGTGTCAGGTGAAATACACCCTAAATACCTCAGATGTTTATGGGAGGAAGGAAGAGGCTACTGCGTGTAAATGGTTGGCACAATCATCTGCCACTGAGTTCTGGCTTTTCCATGGAATTTTCAATGCACCGTCATTGCCTGGTACCTGGTCACGGCTGGTGGACCAATAACCCGAACTTTCTAGTGCTTTATGGCTCACTTTTCCGTGCAAAACAAATTATGCTAATTATGGTGGGCTTAAAATCAGAAGTTCAACTGGATTACAGATCCAAATGGCTGTAATCCGCTTACCGTATTCCGTCACGAAATGTGATAGTTAATACGATATTATTAACAGAAAAGTGTATATTATATTTCAGCTATCCCGGATATGACACGTAGGTTTTGTGTTCAGTTGTCCGTATCGTTTTCTCACTATGCACCCATTAGAAACGACTACTCGCAATTTACTTTGCTTCGTCTATTTGACACACAAACTCAGCATCATAATCGAACATTTGACATCAACCTCCCACCTACAGCTTGCAAACTGAGAGCCCTCGATCAGAATCAAAACAAGGTATTCGGGGGGGGTATAGGCAGCCCTCCCTGTCAAAATAGGCAGAAAACTAGTGTCTGACATTCAGCATTCTCTTGCTTAGAACCCATTAAAAGATGTTCAGCCATATTTAATATTTAGAAAAAAATGATCGCGACTCTTTTAGGCGTCTCAAAAAAATAATTTATATATATTTTTCAGTTATAATGGTTTTTAAAGCAGACATGAGTTACCTTTGAAAAATGAACAAAATTTTAACGCGATATTACATTACCTTTGCAGGTAAGTCAGTTTAGCGCAAGCTGAGCGCAAGGTCAATCTTGAGTGTTTTGGAACATGGTCGACAGCAGCGGTGTTTTCTTTGCCTTTATGGACAAAGTGGCCTTATGTCCAGATCATATGCCCGTTTGTGACACAGGTTGAGCAAACAGCCTTTCTGTCATCCAGTGAGTTGAGCCACAAGCACCATCCGTTCAACCCTTTGGAAAAGTTGACATCACGGTTTGCTCAACGGTTCGTCCATGATCCCTCGAATTTTGTGTAGTTATTGAAGATGACTGCACACTGATGAGCGATTGTTAAATTAGGACGAACACCTTGGTTGGGCACAACAGATATTTACCGCCAGAAGGTCTGGCGAATTGTGGGAATCTCCACAACCCCCCTCTCAACCTCTGGGGGCAAAATCTTCAATTCTTTTTGTATAGCGCTCATATTTGATCTGGGTTCTCACCATGGATTTGGCGACGATATAGTCCCTATCCCAATAGCAAATGACCCCTATTTTTCGTAAACCTTTCGCTTCTCCGGGATTTCTTCCAAAGCTGTTGCTCAAATTCAAAAAATGTATGTATTTTCAAATTTTTTGCAGTTCTTAATTCGATTCGTGGTACGTTAACCATAATCAAGAATAGGTCTCTTCAAACCACTTCAGTCATGTGATTAATTTGGTCAGGTGGGGCATTACGATTTGTGACACATATGATGGCCTTAATTAACTGTTTGTGTACAAAATGCTGGTAAAGACATCGCCTAACTGCCCAAAGCAATGGTTTTTTGCAGTTTTCGCTCAAGTGTTTGCAATGCGGAATGAAATCTCCCCGTATTAAATTGACCGAAACAGTTACGCATCCTTCAGATAGTCACGTGTTTCATGATCACGTAGAAGTAACAACGTAGCGCTGTTTAAACTGAATACCTCGTGTGGATTTTATTGACCATAGTTGAATTACCACGAAGTAATCGTAGAACAGCGGTTTTTGTCCACTCACATATCTCAGTAGGAGCACGTGAGAGAGAGAAATGAGCATAGCAACCACAGTTTATTCCTTATAAACGGTATTTCAGTGTAAATAAGACTCAGCCAAATAGTTGGTCCGTCGGATAGACGATTAGGGTTTATTTAGCTTAGAAGTTTCCCAGGTGTTTCCGACGTTCTCTCGCTGGTGGTGTATCCTCAAGGCTGATCCAGGCAGTGTTAACTCAAAACAGCTAACCTTTTATTATGTCAAACTGTTTCCAGTGTTCAACCATAGCATACCCAGTTTGCTTGCAGTAAGAGCCTATCCATCACGGTCAAGATCTCCCCGTGTTACTACTGTTTAAACAGATCCAGAAACGTGCTATTTTTGCTGTCTGTGTCCCGAACAATTTTAACATCTCCTCTACAAAAGAGCAGGATTTTCAGAATTGATCCAATTTGTTCAAACGCAAGCGGATTTGACAAAGTCACTGTTAGCTTATCAATATTCCTGTTATACATATCAACAGAGGTTTCGAAACCGGGTAAGTTCTGCAAAAAACCAATTTTCCTGGTAGCTTTAATGTGATCTTCTGCGAACTCACTAGTGTACGCGAATCGTACAAACAGGGATCGTGCATTGTTTGACTTTTCACAGACTTGCTTGAGCTTTCACTAACCATTTAACTAAATTAACTGCTGTCAAAACTTGCGGATTTTTTTGTCAATTGGCCAGTGGTAACTGCGTCTTCTTCCGCTTGGCTACCGAAGGAATTAATCACCAATGTGGGATACAAACTGAACCGATTTAAACTGGCAATTGCGTCAAATCGGTCTTAAGAAACAGGCAAAATGACGGTTCAATTAAATTTACAATGGTTTGGAAACTGCTAGTTTGAGGCAGTAAACGAAAACTTTTAAAAAAACACTGTCATTATTCAGCAGTTTCATTGAATCGGGTTGCGAGATGCGGTGCCAATCATCACCTACAGGATCGGCGAGCTGGAATCGTCTGGGCAAGGATTGTTGGAAACATTTTAGTGATGACATTGGCCCAGTCGATTCGGTCAGTGGAGTATCTCAAGACCATTCTCTACACACCTTCCCAGAGGATATGATTCACTTGAGACTGGTTTCAGGGAGATGAATTCAAGACTTAACAGATATTGATACCCGAGGGTTGAAATTCTGCAATTCCGCGATCCACTTTTGATAGGCTTGTGGAGGATCAACCCGGCAGCCTGATAGTTATGCTTATACGCATGTGGTGTTATTTGTTCTACCTGCTGTTCCGCAGCGTGACCAATACTGACAACATATCAGTAAAGACAAAAATACATTTGGTTGAGTGTTACACCTTTCCATCATCTGCCGGATTTCAACACAACGTTGAGGGCGATCCAACAAGTTGGAAATGGTCGGCTTATCAATAGGCTTGAATGCACGATAAGTGATATGCGTTGCAGTTGTGTAAACGTACTTGATAGCCAGACAGAATTCTAACTCTGCTTCCCAAATCCCTCTAGAAATTTTGCTCGTCCCTTTGTTTGTTGGCACACCTTTACGTCCATAGCAATGATTCGGCCTTTAGTTATCTCCGGTATATCAGCTGGCTTCTGGTCAGGTGGCTACTGATCATTTCGGTGAGGAGAGACCTATGTTCTCAAGTTCTCCTTCCATAAAACGGGGCAACGTTATGTAGCTTGTTCCTTCACTTTTTGTTCATTTTGCACCAATCCCCATGTCAAAACTTGTGAGGATGTGCTAATCAAGTCAATGTCCTTCGGCCAATCACTTGCGGATTCTTCCAGA
Source organism: Opisthorchis viverrini (assembly GCF_000715545.1). Taxonomy (NCBI): domain Eukaryota; kingdom Metazoa; phylum Platyhelminthes; class Trematoda; order Opisthorchiida; family Opisthorchiidae; genus Opisthorchis; species Opisthorchis viverrini. The sequence continues at coordinate 16,675 of NW_008752278.1, read as the reverse complement.
ACATCGCACGGTAAAACAGTTGAGCGACTAAAATGTTAACGTAAAAAAGATACTCAAAGCATTTCGGCGACCATTAGAGGGATCATTAGAAACCGGGATCTCAGCGGATTTAAAAGATGATGCCGACGACTGTGTAGATGAACAAAATGAACCAAAAACTGAAAGAAAAAACAAACCGACAACGAGTGGGCACTGCGTAGTTCCGTAGACAGGTTCAAAACAATCCGGCCACCAGAAAGACGATCAAGTAAATGAAAAAAGAGTAAAATGCCATAAATATATGGTATTTCTACTCGACTCTAGGGGGTTAGGCTAAATTCTATCACGTAAATAGAGGCGATCGCCAAATGGAAACGAATTAGCAGGAGTGTTGTGGACGTCCTGTAAGGAACTGTCAGTACTTTCGCAAGCATCTATAAAAGTTTCCACCGGATATGGATTCGCACTCACATCTGGATAGATGTAGGTGAACTTGCGACATAAGCGATAAACAGGGTTGAAAACATGCCTGTCGGCTAAACGGAAAGATGCGAACGTAGGCTGCTTGCGTTGTTTTACCTTATTAAGTTATGCATTTACTTCCCGTTGGATCTCCCAAATTTTCCACACTTTATTCAAAGATTTTCTATCCGTGTTTTGTACATTGTTTTTAGACGAAGTGCAGAAACCAAGTACGTGTTTTGAGCTATTTTCCACAGGTCATTGCTGATCTGTCTGTACACCAGTCACCAGGTTTGGGACTCAACGGTGGGGTTTTATCAGGACCAACTAAGAATCTGGTAACCCAAATTACTCCATCGTGGATAGGGAGACACGTGTGTGCACCAAACCCGTAAAATAAAATTCTCGGCATGCATGTAGCCACATCGCCAATGTTTGGCGCCTGAACCTGAATAACAGCATATGCGTTTTGGAGCACCATTCAGAAACTGATCATTATGATTGACGTCCGTCAACTTCGGACCTGACACAAAGAATACTGACAGTATAGGAAACAGTCCTTGCTGGATCAATGAAATGCCATGGCGTACGCTTCCCGCAGCTACTTATAGGGGATCCTATCACATTCTGAAAGGTTAGACTACATTTGCCATCTTTATAACTAACGGGGATAATGGGGTTAAGGCAAATTACTGCGCAATATCGCAGATATGATATCGGGATTGTGTCGACCTGGCGTGACAAGGACTAGAGGGTCCGAGATTTGTTGTACTACTGGCACAATGACCCCCGTAGCCAAAGTTTGAAGTTCCAAAGAGTCATGTCTTTTGGGTGAAATTTCCTGAAGGTTCTCATAAAGAGGTTTCAGATGAAATGGGAGTGACCACAGTGGAGACCGTAAGTTGTTTGTGCACAGAAACATACTTTTTACGTCATTCCGTTCGTCAACTATCATTAGTTTTCTGCTAAATCTGGGAGCAACAGGTCACTTAAACACCTCTCGTATGATACATCTCGACTGCTTTAGAGCGCCGAAGACCGTTTCACAATGGTAAGCTTTTTGGTGAACATTTACTCGAGTAGGTGTTGTTTAGAGTCCATGCAAATTCACCCTTTATTTTTCTACTTTTATTTTTAAATAAATAACTTTCGTTCCCTCTAGATGCCACATACACGGACCTGAGTAAGTAATCCTCTTCGCGGGATTGGGATAACAATCAAATTGTGCTTTCAGTTGAGCCTGTTTCTTCTAAGCTAAAACTCATAATTGAATATTTGGTAAGATCTCGCTTCGAACTCTTCCAGTGATACAAAACATCAAAACACGTAAGATTCATCAAACCAATGATTTCGTGATGCTGTTGACTGTGCATTGCGTAATCGATCTACACACAATTTGATGTCATTCGTTAAAAAGTCTACAAACTCTACTCTACAAACTTTGCACACATCCAACAGTCCCGAGTAAATTCCTGCAAGGTAGGTTGGCATCAATTTCCCGAAATCAGGTGTTGGTCTAATGCTATATATCTGTCGTTTACATGTCACGCCACTTGAAAAGGGCATATCACATGACGTCTACACGTAAACAACTCGAATCAGGCGTTCTTTTGTATAGCTTTCAAGATGTTCACCATAGCCTCGGCTCACACGCACAACGCTTATAAGGCCTGTCGATTTCACTAGTGAT
>NW_008752278.1:0-9179 GCF_000715545.1 Opisthorchis viverrini | reverse complement strand
TGCCCAGTGATACAGGAGCCCCATAAAACACGCACATGGTTGTCTGGAGTTAGCGCAGCAAATTCATGCAAAAAGCGTAACAGTGACCTCACTGGAGAGCAAGAAGTACCGCGCAAAAACGGTTGTTTCGACGGAAATCTTGGCTCTATTTTGCAAAACACTCTAAATGCTTGCAACTGAATCCAGTTCACATTAGTTATATATTCCACTTTTTAATCGGAAATGGCCACACCAAGTTACTGCTTGTGTGCTCAATATATGTTGAGCCGGAATACAAACCGCTAGACAGAAAAATCACTAATGTTCGACCTTCAGACGTGAGAAGTTCACAACAAACCCAGGTGATCAGTTACACATTACTGGTTGTTTTGAAGTTGCAGTTCAAGTGAAATCGCGCACTACAGCATAATTTATTGATCACTCGCTCAACGAATGTAAAATGGATTGCGCAGGTGGGACTTAATACTGGCCTTTAAATTGCAAGGAATAACTTACCAGAAGTGTTGATCCACATGCATAAGTTCTTCACAGCTTCTCCCCGATCAGACGCAATGCATTCTATGGAAAGTCCGAACGATTCGCAGGGAGAGGCGATAACTCTACAGGGTAAAATCAAATTATCAGTGCACCAAAGCCCCAAGGATCTTTCTGTTCAAGCGATTTTCTCCACGAGATCTTGAAATTACGTTGCGCCCAAACACAAACCGTCCTCCTTTAGAGCACTAGCTTTTAACTGACCTGGAGCGAAATTCATTGCAACTGCAAGATAACTATCCCCTGGAGCGAAATTCATTGCAACTGCAAGATAAACTATCCCCACCCGCATTTTGCAATATTCCTGAAAGACAAGTCTTGTTTTCGTTTGCTCCGCAGAAAAGTGGTTCCAAGGTCGAAACTCGAATGTCAAATAGCTGGACTCCTTTTAGGTTGTTTGGGTTCATCACCCCAACAGTCGTTCCAGTAGTGGTTTTCAGCTCAGATTCAAAGTGACCGGTTGAATCACAGCAACCTTGCATCTTCTCCAGATCAGTTGTTCTCATCCCTTTTTTCCGCAATTTAATAATTTTATGACCCAGTTTTAGGCAGGAAGTCTCATATTTGCCCCAGTTCATTTTTCTTTTTGCCCACCATCTCAAAATTGTAATATTTTTGGTCTTGCTCTAGCTTGATATGATTCCTAAAAGATTGAAAAACTCCAATTACTCTGTTTTTGCGTCCGTGGCGGTCTCGGCGTGACCATGGGGGTAATGCCCATCGTTTTCCGCGCAATCTCCAGTACACACAGATTCAGTCCGTCATGTCTTTGTTCTTACTGTAAAATCATGATCACGCGAGACAGTTCGCCACCCACCAGGTAAACACCTCGTTATAACAACTCTCCGTGAAGTGATCGCCGTCTTGTCAAGCAAACAACCTCCTTAAAAAAACCCTGTTCTTGAATGATAATCTGCGTAACCAAATAAGCTGTTATTTTGCTGTTCCTTTGGATATATATGTATGTATATGTCGACTTTTAATTTTGACTTCATTTGTATGAACCGTGTCCCCGGAATCGGGGACACCGTCAAGTCCTGTGCGGTTGACTGCGCTGTGATATTTTTCTCAAGCCTGTTTGACTAATAGACGAATTTTGTTTTTCGTCGAGCCTTTGGAGACTGGAAAGCTCTTGAGTCATATACGTACATAAACTTATTGGCTATGCAACATCCTCACTGTCTACATCTGGTTTACGATGGTACCTGGATCCATTTCCAATTACTTCAATAATTGTTTAGTTGGTCGACACTAACCCAACCAGTTCTTGTGTGAGTTCCTTTTTCGCAGACACTATGAATGTAAATTATGGTTTTGATCTACCACGCGATCATTGCAGGTCTTCAAAACCAATTCATACAGCGTAAGCTGCAAACAATCATTTATGATATTTAATAACATTTTGTCTTTCAGTTCCATGGTACTATGTATAATTGCAACTGATGACTCGGTTTCGGACACACTTAACTATCCAAACATAGTTGAAAAAATTCTCGAACTTTGCCCGCTTACTGATGTTGCAAATTAGACTTTCGAGGGTCACTGAATGGGTTGGCAGTTCGCCTTCCTCCGGCTTTGATGTACACATTTCATGATCTAAAAAATGACGTAACATTGTTGTTTTTGGTATAAAATCACGCATTTCTCTACATAAGTCTGATTAGCTTGGCTTCCATGACAGCATTTGATGTGATAATAACTGTGAACTTATTCGTTATTGATCAGGTGGCTACCGACCATTTTGCCGGATTCGGCCGAGCTTCAATACACTACCGACTGTGTATTTAGAAACTCTTGTTCCCTTAGCTGGACAATTTGGTTGCAAACGTTTCGTCAACAATCGAGGTGACATCATCCGTGCATTGTTCGGGGGTGTAGTGGTGCGTGGCAATGTGTTTTTGGCTGTGTGGTTGGCTATGCTCCACTACACCCCCTAACAAAGCACTGGTGATGTCAACTCGGCCGTTGATGAAACGCCTGCAATCAAATTGCCCAGCTCAGCGAGCAAGCCAAAGACCATCTATGCTAGGTTGGCTACCGCATGTTTCCTCCTCAAAAAATTTAGAAAATTGACCAGTGATTATTTATTAGGTAGTACGCATGCGCTCAGAGTTTCCTCACCCTGATCAGACGCTTACCATTTTACAAATGTTTGTCACCTCTATCATGTAAATTGGATGCAATCTCGTTAAACGTTTTGCAGCAATTTGTTGGTTGTAAACTACTGCGTCTGCGTCGCGTCACCTCAGTTTTGGAACACCGGGAGTACATGGCGTGTTAATTGTGTTCTGACACTGGCAGTAGGAATGAAAGAATTGCCACGAATTACGAGCATTATCTACGAGTTTAGTAAGTTCACGAAGAGAATATTGAAGGGATCAATGCGCTGGGCCACAATAGGTTAATGGGTTAATTTTTTCATAGGAACACTTGTGAAACGGGTGACTGAATAACTCTGACGGTATAAATCAGCATCACCTGTAAAGTCGCCTGGTGACGTTTTGCACTCAGTGTGTAAAACGTAGATTTATAGTTGGCGTTCGGTGCAGTTATCATGATAAAATTCTAATTTGTTTCAGAGGACAGAAGAGCTCATAGGGTGGCGGTGAGTGGTTTTTCGGGATCAAAATTATTATTATTTATACTATGCCGTTCAGGTGTTTCGAATGACCTCTATCCAGAACTATCTCATGGCAAGAAGCAAACAACTAGTTAGCGAACAGTATGCTACAACCCAACTGCAAGAAAGCAAGGCATCAGACAAAGTGACTTATGTAACAAAATCCCAGGCACTTTGAAATTTTTCACGGAAACTTGAGGTGATCCGACACACTTTGATGACGGTGTTGCTTGAGGTGAAAGGAAAATCCATGGTTTTATTGATGGACCGAGCTTTCCTGGGAGATATGTTCACCCTCCCGGGGGAAGAAATTCACCCTGCTTATTTATAAGATGGATTGTCAGCTTGGTTTTTAGAAAGGCTGGAGATCAGTTGACATAATGAGGATGTTTCATACCACAATTGTATGTGCTTTTGCCACCAATTAGATCTGTGATCGCGCGGGCACATTTCCACAAGCGCAACCTTGTTTCACGTGATTTCAGGTCTCAAAACGTAATTTTGCTATCCGTGACATTTCTTAGACAGACGGTTTGTACCATGCCCTTTTATGCTATTTTTGTGTTACCTTTTCTCAATCGAATTTAGGAGTTGCTGGTAAGTGCTTCGATTTTCATAAAAGCACTATTGTGTGCCTTTTTGTGTAGAAAGTTCGATTCTTCTACCACACCCGGCCTAAATTCTTTTCAGGCCGGTACCCAGTGGCACCCAGTGGCAGTTTCCCATATTTGTAAGGTAATCAGTAAACCCGCATGCGTAAACCGAACAGGTTGGGCCCCGTTTGTCGTGTCCACTGAAATTCCCTTTGTGAACTGTAATATGCGACGGCGCCAAACATTAGCGTTTTCTTCAATTCTAATCCGACGTAAACGATCACAACACTGTCACAAATTCGGTCCTAATACTCACAGAGCACAAAGTCCCTTCCATGTCCATCTTTAACAATTTCTTCACCATAAGGTCTTCAAATGAATCATGGTTGTACGGCAACAGAGCATCGGTGTTGAACACTGATGTCATGCTTTCGATGATGATGATGATGATGGTGATGATGATGATGAGTTGTATATGTCTCTTTTTGTGAAAAGTTCAATTGTTTTATCGCACCAGTGTTTGTTACACTTTTATAGGAAATGCCCTGCCGTGACTGCCATTCTGGCCAATACTGCGGCACTCATTGGCCATTTCTCGTACATCCAAGGCAATCAGCAAGCCCCCATCTGTAAGCCAAAGAGATGAAGGACACTATAAAATAATAGGTTGCATTTGTCGTGTCCGGTAGACCTAGGTATTCGAATTCGTTTTGCGAATTACAATATGCGCGCAACATTTGCGCCCACCTCAATTCTAGGCCGATGTAAACGCTCACTCCAGTGTCACGAATTTGATCCCGAAACACACTGGGGGAATTACACAAAACATAATAACCCAAATAGCGGGGCGATAGTTGATTTTCTCTCGGGTTTTTGACATTTTACTTTAATAAACGCCGATGTTTTGAGTGCAATTTCTTTGTCCTTATTTGCCAGGCGGGGCAAAATACCCAGTAAATGTAAGCTTATCATTATGTCACTACTGGCACCGTACAACGTCTTGCAAAAACAGTTTAATGTACGAAAAATTCTTCTGGCATTTACATGTCATTGTGCAGAGCAAGGTTCATTTTATTGAAAGAGCAGTTATCATGCCAAGATCAAACATTTTAGCACGCGGTATTTCGGTTAGCTTTAAGCACCTACTAGGCAGCAAAAACGCTGCACCCCTTGGATAATTAATCGGTGAAACAGTGTGGCGTAGGTGGATTCCTGCGTGGGAAATGTCATCCGAATGATCAATTTTTCGAGCAATCTTTGAAAACGACAACCGCTTTTCTAACCGGGGAGGAGCGGTTGTGAATTCACTTGAACCAGTAGGATGTTGCGTTCAGAAGCAATGGGGAATCATCCATATGAAGCTCCTTGGGTGCATTGCGATCGCTATTCTTCAATCATCTTGTCCGCTTCCGACTAAACTTCTTCTTCGACAATCCCAAGTTACACAGATTCAAAATACGCTAATAGTTTAGCCAGAAGGCTGCAACTGGCCTGATGTAACAATCCTGCATGTTGTTCGTCTTCCGCTCTGTTGTGCAAAACCATTGCAACAATACGACGGTGAGCGCATGACGTGCCGAAATAGGATCTTAGCGCCCGGTGTGAATAGTATTAGCTTGGGTGCGTTAATTGTCTGTTTCCGGAGTGGCCATTTATCTGCTTACCGAGCTTATCAACTGTCTTGTGAAAGTTCCGTCATCGTACGAGGCGGCCTCCTCTGTGAATTCTTTATTTGTGACTGTGTTTAGAGTTTCCAGAGAGTAGTTAGTATCTACAATGAGAATGGAGAGTTGATGACATTTCCCGAAAGAGTAAAGTACCACCCGGTTAACAGCGACGTTCAAAACGTCTCAAGTCATTCCACATCACCGACAAAATTCATTTAGTGTCCTCTAGCTCAGAGCAATCCCGTCACCTCAGGAGAACTACCAAAGCGTTTATACCAAGTTACCGTAGTAACCCACTGAGTAAGCGACAGAACTTCAAGTGCTTGGAGTTCGTTTACCCTGGAATTCAACAGTCTAATAGAAACATCGAAGGAGCTGATCAGGTTTTAAATCATTTGTTGCAGTGGGCACTCCTGTGGTCACTGAGTTGGTAAATTGAATTGAGCAAAGTATGTTTCACTCTGACTGCTAGTCGAATGACCATTTCCTTCGTCTTTCACTCACTTTTCAGACGGCCTGGAACCTTGTTGCGTGCAGCACGGGACACCTGACTTGGTCGAAGGCTCCGAATTTCTGCACAAATCTGTAGTATAGTTTTTGCAAACTTTCTTCGTCACACCGCAGCAAACTTTATTTGTTATGTTGATGAAAAACGATTAAAGTTTCAATCTGGCTGGATGCATGCAGATGCGGTTGTTCTTTCCTCAGCTTAATGTTTGATTAAAGAATTCACTTGGATCTGCTATCTGAAGTGTCGGAAACACACCTGATGTCGAGATTGATAACAGTGGGCCACAAATAGATCAATAGGGGTTTATCTATCACACGGCATGGCGAAATGTCCTTCATTAGCTGTGTTTTGGGCTCCATCTGAGAGACAAAATGGGAAAAACTGAGTTCGTCTTCATGCCCGACTGCAGTTGCCGTAATTTCTCAGAGTCCCGATGCTCATTCGGAACCAGGTAATCCCGAAATCGCCGGTAGGGATGTGCAGCACTCTCGCTCGAACAGAGAATGTCCTGCCTTCACTAATCCCCGAACTACGTGTAAAACGTGTGGTTTAGCAAAATCTGGATAACGTTGCACCCGAGGTTGGTCGCCCGATCGGCCACAAATAATCCTGAAAATCAGTTACCACAGAACGATTGAATGATTTCATAACCGTTATCAACCCAGATAAGTTGATGTGCCGCTTCGAGGATTCAGATATTTAACGGATAATGAAACGCGTCACGATTGCGTGCGAGCCAGTGGGACGAATTCCACGTCAGATCCATGTGGTTGGTGTCGAAATGTGGACATGATAAGGTTTTACGTTCGTATACGAGCTTTTACAGTGAGGCGTGGCCTGAGTGTTACCATGGCACAAAAACTTTAGTTCATTGCAGGCCTCGGTGACAATTCATCTTTTCTTGAACTCAACATAGTACATTGTAGGTTGGAGCTGTTATACAAATTTCCAAAACTTAAGAGTACTAGAGGAAATTTGGCTGCTTCCAGATAGTGGATTGGAGAGCACACCTTCACTGAATGTCCTCGAAACATTGCACTATAACACTGATTTGGGCACTTTGATGCTATGACGTTCAATTATAAACTTCTTGAAAGTTTTCCGATAGATCGGGTGACGCGAGACCTGATTGAATCCTCTTATCGAAAAGAAATCCCAGAAGCTGCTGAAATGAAATGGGGAACAGCGATTGGAAAGTTGCTTATTTGCCGAATCAAACTTGTAGGTTTGGGATCATTATGTTCACAAATGCGATCCAAAATCATGGAATTGCCAATATGTGCCACACAACAACGATTACTAACTTCGTTGCCAGGAAAATGTTGGAAAAGTTTGGAAGACACGCATATTTCTGCTCTCATTTACTTGAAAATTATCGCACAAAGTAAACTGGCACATCGCCTCCCAGCTATGCTCGTGGCAATGCGTCGTCACGGAATACGTATTTGGTAAACGCGAACTTAGTTTTTCAAGCTGTGTCATCTACAGGGGAAATGGGGATTGTTGGTCGATGTTTGAGTACAAGTTAGCTGTTTCCAATGTGGAAGAAAATCTGTTTAGGCTACGCTACGTGAAAATGTCGACTACCAATTTCGCCAACCACAGTAAGCATCAGCCCGTATTGTGTTTTTCTATTCACAAAGAACACACTAACCTAATCGGCAACCCTGTTGCCAAATGCATACCTGAACGGATGGAGATTTGGTTGTATACCAAAAACCATGGATGTGTAACACCAATGAAACCTTCATCTGAAGACCTTTTGACCCAATTTCTGTTGCTCCGCGCTGCTCTGTGGGATTCACAAAGGCAGTGTACGGTTAGAATTTTGCGTTCTGTTTCGGTTGTCGCTCCAATGTCCCCAAATACCAGTTTCACATATCCATGACCTCAATGATACGGACTTACATAAACAAATTCCAGTAAGAAATTCCAAGAAATAAAGGTCACTCCATCTGAGAATCAGTAAGTGTGTTGCAGATATGCCAAAAAGGCTCGTAGAGACACGTGATGGAAACAAGAGGGAGCAATGTAACTGCGTGCATTCACATTAGTAGGATACAAAACACATATGGTGAAGCTGAACGGGGGTGGAACGCGATCATAAGAATGCATTTTAATTTACACATATCGCTTACAGATGAAGACAAACCACGAAAATTATTGGGATGGTGTACTAGATGCGTACAATTTTGATCGTATCGTTTCGGCTGGCAACAAACCACGTGAGAGCGCACAGTCCTAGTTTGTGATGACTCCTTTCTTGAGCGTATTCACCACCAAAACTCCATTATCTCTTTGCGCAGAGCAGCATCTTTTCGGGATCGAAAGCAGCAATGCCTGCATCCCTCTGGTCGGCGCGACTTACCACCTCTTGGTTGTGCCATCCGAGTAGCCTGGACGTCAGTCTGGGTGAGTTAGGATTGCCGCAACTCCAGACTGGGCCAACTATCCTGTTTCGTTTCAATCTCCTGATTAGTTTCAACAATACAACACAAATCATCTGGCGCATTCGCACCAGTACATACGAGAGAATCGTGGGGCTCATGTGTGAGAAACGTGGGAAGTGCTGCAAATCGAATGCTGCTTTGTTAGCAAACCATGGAGTTGATGACGACAAAAGTGTTTGTACGAACATGGTAGCCCAAACGGACTGATTTGATTGTCCCTGCCTTTGTCCGAGAGAGACCGCCGTGGTTCAACATTGCCGACAAACAAAACCCACCCAGCATAATAAAAATAAGCTTGATTGAGTGGACCATCCCGGGGTCCGCTGGTGCCAACAAAAGTCACAATCACTCGTTCGCATGGCTAACAATTTACATCCGTCATGTGATGTCCTGTCGTCTCTGAATCTCCGCGCCTCCACAAACCTGGAAATCTGTATTTCGATGTCAGCTAGCCCATCGGATGCCGGCCAACAGAAAGAAGATCCACCGAGCCAACTACGCCACCATCCAGACGGAGAGATGCAGCGTCTGCGGTGCTCGATGTGTTCTGGAAGTATCTATACGAAGGTAACTGCGGCTTACCTCTGGACGCCTAGCAGCATTGGGATAGGTTCTTTCAGATCCACAACACGCAGATAGCCGGCCAAGTCGCGTGGTATTACCAACTGAATGGCGTTTGATCGAGTCAATTACAAAATAGGAAGTTGGCCCTACTATCTGTGTTATGAGCCATTCGGGTGCTTGTCTAGACAAGCTCACCCCAAGAATGCTCCGCCAGTTCAATGCTAAAGCGCTGACTGGGTA
>NW_008752277.1:143318-144498 GCF_000715545.1 Opisthorchis viverrini | reverse complement strand
TTGAAAGCGAAAAGGGAGCTAGAGAACAGTGATTTCAGTCGCGAAACGGTCGAAGTTTATCTTTTTCAAATAGAGAGCACGCATCAATGGATGGGTACTCCGGTGTGGGTGCAAGAGCTGGTTTTCGCGTACGAATATCAAAGAGATGTAAGTAGGAAACAATATTCCAGGTGCTTAAATTCCGTTGTGAATTTAGACAAGCCGAGCTGCAGCTGGGCGAACTAAGCCGTCAGTCCTAACATGGGTCCTGTTGACAGAATATATGAATCGGGGTGAGGTGGATTTGCGGAGGGAAAACAGAAAGTGTTCAAGAAGGTAATGAGCTGGAGCATGGGTTCTTTTAGCCGTCTTTCTATATGAGGCAAGTAAGGCGATCAGGCTGATTACACCGAATATGGCATGATAATAGTTTTGGTTCTGACTTGCATGTTTGTATATGAGATTTGTCTAATGCCAAGGTACTACTCTATCTGGCTCTACTACCCACTTAAAAGTGTCTTTAAGAAACAAGTAACTGTGATTGTTCCAACCTGGCAGGCTAGAGGCCTATGTTCGCCAGATCTCTACTCACTGAGCAACTCGGTACGATATATCCTGTAGGAGGCAAAATGAACTCCCCACTCAAGTACAATTCAGTAGGTCACAGGGGAACACAAACCACCGTTTCGCGATTGGGCCCAGTCTCTTTGTAGCGGCTGCACACGTGAGCTTCGGCCTGCATGAAACTATTAGCACAAAATCTCCACAGGTAACGGTTGTAAACTTTCAATTGTTTGGTAGAAGCGCCTCACACTGATCAGAATGTAGACCAAATCAGTGATTTGCCAATTGCCAAACAAAGGTGGACGATTTGGCCTACTAACTGTGGTCATGTGACTGAAGTATGAGATAAACTGTAGAACGTGAAGATTGTTAACTTCATTTTGAAGTTTTTTTGGTTTCTGAGCAACTCATACGGCAGCCGGAATGTAAATGATCACACAGGTAATCAAAACGTAACAATTACCCGTAAGGCTAGCGAAAAACAGCTATTTGCAAACCAGTTTGGTTTCTCGAGGTTGCTGAAAGGTTGCTGAAAAATCTTCGAAAGCCCAAGACTGGCTTCAACCTTCGACGAGTTCAACAAGCATGTGCCAGTTTTCTTTCAAATCGATGTCCTAATTGAACATATTTTTTACAG
>NW_008752277.1:138353-140079 GCF_000715545.1 Opisthorchis viverrini | reverse complement strand
TTATGCATTTAGCGACATTGATTACTGTTTTGCCAGTCGGCAAGTAATCAGTTCTTCAACTTACATGTGTTTGTTTTTTTATTAGTGACAGTATTTTCAGAAATTCAAGTCATTTATCAGAACATGCTGACAAATTCTGCGACTGTCCAGTGTGACATCTAAAATTCCAGGGTGAGGAATTATCGACCGCTTTCAACTGAGAAGGAATCACGTCGTGGCACACAGCTACGCTAGGCAAACTTATTTTACCGCATAATTCTATGCACCGGATTTTTGAACAATCGTCCAAAGGAAACGTGATAAAAATGAACGAGTCCCCAAATTACCCTCACTCCCTCTCCCGAAATGTCCCTTTAGTTTGGGAGGATCACCTCATGGAACTTAGTGCCAAATTTGTGATAAGTTATAGAAACAAAGATTTACATAAATTTCATTGAATGTCTCGCTGTTACTTTCACAGAACACATGCATAGCGAAACCGAGGAGAACCAGAGCGTGAGTTTCTTTTTTTATTGAAGAGATCTGGATTAAACATAGGGGTTCAGTGAATTTTTGTCAGAATCAAGATTATTTAACTAAACTATCTAACACCTTCAAAGTGCTCTAAAGCGAATACACCACGTAAAAGAAAGTGTCTCCTTGCCCTGGCAATTGAGCCTTTGGGAATGGAATGTTTACCCTTCGGTCATAACGGACCAGAAACTCTAATGTTGCTTCTGCAACCGGATGATTTACCCCATTCAGGCAGTTACCCTGATGTCTCCTGAAATTGATTGTATTTCCCTGCTTCCTACACGCGAAGCTTTCTACCATTCAATTGATTTTTATTTTTCTGCTACAGACGGTACTAAAAAGAGCCGAAATATTGTCAATAAATTAATGGTAAGTCCCCCTTGCAGATGATTCGGGGCGTATTTTGCCGCCAGACTTCTCAGGAAAGTTACGCATGGTTTTGCCAAACGAATTCCTGAAAACGCAGCACCTTCGAAGAGTAAATTTTATTGCTGCTTATTATGATTTTGTAAGCCATATGCTCAAGATTTACAAAGGTTCCACAGAATCATCAGAGAAGAAGAAGTATCAGCAAATTCTCCGACCTGCAAGTGTAATATTGATCATCTGAGTCACCACGGATTCGGCAAACTCCAGTTTGGAAATATATAGGTTTAGGTCATTGGAAGCTCGCAACTACATGAACTTGTTCACAGGGCTTTGAAAACTCAGCCCGTCGTCATGCGACAAGGCAAAATAATTCGTCCACTCCGACTCTCGTTCCATGCAGTAAGCTCACCTGTCCCTTAATTAGCAAATGATGTTACCTAGGGTTTTCTGTCTTTTAAACGACCCTTGCTCTACATCCTACAACATAACTGAACGAACCATCTGTGTGGCTTTTCCGAGAACTGTTCAACTTCCGGCATTCTCTTTTCTTGATCCTACAGCATGTGCTTTCCCGCGTAGCTCATTAGTCCTCCTTTGTTCTGTTTGTTATTTACCGCGCAGCAATTTAATTGCAATCCATTGTGTGAGAGGATCCGTTTGCGAAAAAATATGTTTATTAAAAATACCCTGTTTTGCTTGTTTACTGTGGTCCCTGCCCCCATCCCAAACACTCTTTGGACGGTCAACTGCACTCCAAACAGAATCCAACAATCTCAATCTAGCTGACCAGGATTTCTAAAATTGTTTGATTATATCAACATCAGCCTGGGTATTGACGCAACTT
>NW_008752277.1:133565-138257 GCF_000715545.1 Opisthorchis viverrini | reverse complement strand
GCGTTGGTATCGTAAACGTTCAAAAGAGGGGCACGCGAATGATTGTCGTAGACGGTCATATTCTCGCTCCATTGATTGACTTGAGCGAATGCTTCCGCACATGCATCGCTACTAAGGATGACAAATCTCTCTTGGTATCAGTTTGATCAAGTTAAGTTTCATGCAACCAGCTTATGAATCCGAAGGAAGAAGCAATTAGCATGATCAACAATTTAATCAAGTAGGGTTCCTGAAATGGGGGAAGCCATCACCATCATGCAGAATTGATCAACCAGTGTTCTACGGCAGAAATATTCTCAAGACATACTCATTCGTTAGCCAGTTTTTTAAGCTAGACTACCGATGTCCTTGAGTATTAAGACAAAAAGAGGAGGTCTAATTAAACAGGCCCAGTTGCTGATGAACATGCTCGGCACAAGGGTACCTAAATGGGCGATGTCATGTGGACATCAATGCAGACATGTCGAGTTATTAACATCATCATCGACGGCAAACATCAGTACTTAACCAGGAGGCTTCACTACCGTACAACCATGGTGATTTGAAAGTCCCATTGTGAAAAACAAAACAAAAGTTGAGTTGATGCAGATCTATCACAAAATTTACAAGGTGACTACACAGATCCACGCAGTCATTCAGGATACAGAATTGACAAGAATGCCTTTGTCATTGATTACCAGGCATATCTTGCGGCGTCCTATTCAATGTGCATTGGTTTCACGCTGTCTCCACCATGGAAGGCGAGTCACACAGACAGCGTATAGACTCTTCGTTATCTCTTTCCTGCCGATTTGATAGGTCAAGGGATGGCCATCTCTCCGGCTCCGTCAACTTGATTTTGGCTCCGAACACAGCATTCG
The DNA here is from genome assembly GCF_000715545.1 of Opisthorchis viverrini. Lineage (NCBI taxonomy): Eukaryota > Metazoa > Platyhelminthes > Trematoda > Opisthorchiida > Opisthorchiidae > Opisthorchis > Opisthorchis viverrini. The sequence goes on along the minus strand of NW_008752277.1, from coordinate 137,397 downwards.
ATTGCTCGGCGAGCGCAAGTCTTTGGTGCTAGATAAATTTTTCTGTGGAAGTTCTCAAACACTGTGCAATAGTTCCGCTGCACTAATGACGTCCGGCTGCTGCCCGAACGCAGCGTGGGTCGGAATGCTTCAGTTCTACTTTGGAAAGCGGAGTTTAACGTCTAATCACCAGGCAGATAAATTACGGGTCAAGCCAATGAGCTCTTTACATTTCGATCGATAAATATGTCCCCTACGGAGACCAGGCATAGTTATTTAATAAGCGCAGACTGTTTAGGATATCTGTGAATGAACTACTTCTTATTCAACCAGAAAATACAAAATTGACAAAAGTTCGAACTGCTTCGGTGTATACATTTGGAAGACTGTGAGATGTTCCTAGCAATCTTCCCGTGAGCAAGGCATTTTAACAGATTTTTCGAAAACACTTTCATGTAAGGTCTGGACAAGATAGGTTTAATGCGCAACTTTTGAAGAAAAAATCGGCTTCCTCCATAAATTTGTACCAGCTCAATCCAAAGGACTTGCGTTCACAAAGTATGTCTACTCCTCACACCTTTATCAAAATGTAAGGGTGAGCAAGATAGTACTATGTTCACGAAACCGAATACGAATGGCTCCTACAACATTGTCTAGTACTCTAGTTTCAATAACAGGGTTTCCGTACTCAGCGCCGTAGCTTTGATATCAGACGGTTTTGACTCCAAGCCATTCCTTGATGCATGTTACATTTAAATTAGCCAGCGCCAATGACGACATCATAATTTTCGCATCACTAAAAGCAACTTTACATAGTTTTTCGCCGAATGAATTGCTGAGTTTGACTGCCCATAGACGCGATTGTCAAGTGTGACCGTCAGCACTGACAACCTCCGAACCAAAAAGCAACGGCCTCGTTTAAGGCACACTCGAAAATCCCATAAAAACTGTTGAACCGTGCTTCATCAAACGTTCATGTCGCTACCAAGTTGCTAGGACCAGTTGATCGTGGGTCCATCTGTAGCGATTCAAAGTACCGACCTCAAAATCGCCATCGTGCAACCAAATTTGCCAGAATAAACTTTGGAAACTCCAATTCTTCAACGTACATGTTAACTTGTCACTCTACACAAGCTTCTTCCTGTCGAACGTTCCTGTATCGCAATATGAGAGCGCAAATGAAGTTGAGGGATGCCAGCTTGTTTTCAGTGTGCGCACCGACCAAGTTATCATCACCCAGCCGACCTACCCACAAAGGTCTCACTAAACCTTTCATTCTGTGAGAAAATTAGCATTCCCTAGTGGGTGGAATCATGCCGTTGGGTGTTAAATTACCATAGATAAATGCAGGTTATTTCTAATTTCACAAGGCTTCTCTCCAAGTGGGGCCTCGACTTGCTTGTAGCTTTCCTGCAACCACCTCTTCACAGCGATTTTAACATTGAATCTCCCAATCCTCCAAAATGGTAAGAACTTGTGCTTTTACTTTGTTTTCGTAAACTTGGTCACTAGCTGACTCATCACATAGTCTATGATTGGACGATTTGAGTCACTAGCCGGTCATGCTTTTTCTAATGCTTGAGATCTAATTTCATTTGGTTTCATTCAATCGTGTTTTTATACTCCCATAATACGTTTTGTTAACCCTGAGGGATACATACTTCTAGTAAACGCCCTGTCATTGGAAATAGGGACTCGCAAGCAGACTCACTGCAAAGACAAGTCAATAAATAGCTATATTTGCGTACATTAACGGCCATAGTGAATTCGTGCCACAAAAGTGTCACTTATTTATAGGTGCAAAATTTACGGCGCTATTACGGATCATCAGCATTCAGTCGCATCACGGCACTGCGGTTACTCAAAATGAAGGCATGCACGTGGACTGCTGTTTTTTTTCTTTCCAAACATAGTGCATCATCTAGAGCAGTACGTGGGCGCTGTTAGCATTGCGGTGTCCAAAACAACCGTTCGATATCGCTGTCAGAGACCATAACCATGGAATTCCTGGAGGCTAACATTGTCCACCCGTCGTCATCAGCTTTGCGCTCAACTTTTCAAGCCCTACGAGAGCTAGTCTGAGAGTTTTTTTTCAAGGGTAGTTGTGCGCGTATGATGTCCGTACGACAACACAGTGATAGGCTTGCGACCATACCGCTAACTCTATTGAACCGACCAAGATTTAGAACGACCAATCATTAGTCTCCTTAAAGCAGTAGTCATCAAACTAAGGCTCCACGTTGCCTGTTCAATGTGCACCACGGAATTATGTGTGGACTGGATCACTGATCCATTTATTGTGCGAAAGTGGCTCTGTGTAGGAACGCTCATTAGACCTGAACGTTCAGCTACATAATTTCACGGTGCAGGGTGGAAAACTAAAAAAATTATGCACGTTGCTTTCATGTCGACATGACTTAGCCTAGTACGTGTTAGGTCAGGTTCCGATGGTAGATACACGGAGGCGGTTCTGCTAGGCGTCGGGTTCCGTTCGTTTGTTTGAGACACCTATGTTGACGTATCCCAAATTGCCAGAGGCATGCGTACCAGGCTACAGCATGGGGCATTTTGTTGTGCGCACTTGAGACGTGGACGCGCAGTAGATGACTTCAGATCCTCAAAAACTGTGGCCTCCTAAACGTGGCCAATGAGAGTCAGCGTCAACGAATCATCACCAAAACAAGTGAAGGGAATAGTGTGATCAGCACACGAACCTGCGTTGATCACAATGGGTACTCTGAATGCGACCGAGCGTTTCCATAAACTTGTTGGTGGCTTGGTGCAGTGGCTGTTTCGATTTCGGGATACAATCTGCTAAGCTTGGAGAATCAGTTCATTCGGTATAATGATTGAACACACGCTAGTCTATCCTAGAGCCTGGAAGATTGGCCAACAAATCTCAGGTAACTCAAATGCTCATGAAGGTTCTTCATCAAGCATGAGTATTTAGATTGTCCTAGTTAAAATTTATGAGAAGAGCGAAGGTAGCAAACAAAGCTTGCATTCTTCGGTGGTTAATTTTCCGGTATCTCCCGCTGGATATCTGGACATCTGGTATTTTTTCATCCGCCACGGGTTTCCTGCTCATTACTACAATGGCTAACTCCATTGAACGGTGTATCATGCGTGCAAGGATGACCAACAAGCAGATGTGCGGGCTCAAGTCGGGCTCAGCAATTTCTATGAAGACTGTTGCTTTCATTAGGGGTTGTGTGACAACGTGAATGAAACTAACATTGAACAAGTTATATAACCGGTGACCACACACGAATGGGGCTTATGTTTGTTTGCGTTTCATAATTTGTGGTGGACGACGCTGAGTTTCGCTGAACGCAGTCGCATCGAAAGGATGCCTTGACCGTGCGTAAGACTTGATTTATATAACCGGTGACCACACACGAATGGGGCTTATTGAGGTTTGCGTTTCATAATTTGTGGTGGACGACGCTGAGTTTCGCTGAACGCAGTCGCATCGAAAGGATGCCTTGACCGTGCGTGTTGAAGACTTGATTGAGCGTGTTGAAGTCTGGCTTGTTTGTTGTTGTTAAACCTAAACGATATTTAGTCCCGACACTTCCTGCACAGTAGGTCCTGCGAATGTTCTAAGTAGCCTTTCCCGTCCAATGAGTCGTGCGTAGGTTTGAAGTGATTCAGGTCAAGGTGCTGTGTGTAGCGTCGTCGCTCGAGCTACTTCCGAGCGTTCGCCGCAGTATTGAGTGTGTCGACTGTGCCGACTATGTGTCGGTTGACCGTGTTCTGTCCTAATATAGGTTGACTGGATCGTGAAAAAAACGCAAAAACATTTTGCTCCCTGAACGAGTTCACATAACCCACTGTTGACCAAAGTTCGGAT
>NW_008752277.1:120727-131341 GCF_000715545.1 Opisthorchis viverrini | reverse complement strand
TTTGACCCTCACGAAATCCACCGCGCGAGATTGTTACTTTCTTCAACACAACCGGAATAAATGCCCCATCACATGCTACTGAGAGAGTTTATGGAGCACCCAATAAGCCAAAATATGTCGAAAAATCCAGAGAACCACCAAACTGAAGAAGCCCCGGGAAGGTAAATGGGAAAAAACTGACTCCGCGGACGTCAACGGGATTCAGGTTGCACACAGTGACCCTCAGTTCCATCCAGGAACCCGAGGGATTTTTCCTTATATTCCTCGCCAGAACGATGACTCATCGACCTAGCAACTCGAATGAAACAAAACATTGATGTCTCTGTGTGGATTACCATTGCTGAATGCTCCAAAAAATGAGACTATCTACCAGTATGAATGCAACAAATTGGAATTCATCCAGAACTAGCCGCAAACTAACTACCTAGTGGGAACCCATGCTCCACTTTCCCCTCTTTTCCACTAACCACAAAGCAAATGACTCTCAGATACTTTAGGCTAGCTTTGTGAATCCGGTACTCAAGGAAGAGTTTATTCCGAACCAGGTTCACATCCGTTAGGGGCCAGCACCATCGATCACATCATATCCGAAAAGTCGCATTTAATGAGTGATATGTCTAACTCATTTCCCATGACCCACCAATGACATTTCCAGTGGCCTCGTTATAGTAGTTGGATTATAGTACATTGCGCGTGGAAAACGGACCACAACTAGCCACCACATTTAGTTTAGAACGGGTGCTGCTTCTCTCAGTGGGCCTTTCAGAAACGCTGCCATTTATTCTGTAAGAAATTCACTGACCCACCACAAACAATATGGCTATGACCCAATTTGCTGGGTGCACTCATTGACAAAGTGAAAACGTGACTTCGAAGATGTAGACGTCATTCAGCACAAATCACGAGTATATGTACTAAACCAGAAACAAGGAACCTCGGCTACCTAACCCGAAAAACCATTAAAATGTGGAGTTTCCCAAATTTTGTCCAATTCTGCACATAGGGATAAAATATCAAGAACTATGCTTTCATAAGAAATGTCATCATCATTGTGCGAAAAGTCCAAAAATGTTTCTCATCTCACGGCCTGTGATCAGATGCAGTAAAAAGATTGTTTAATGACACATCCGACTACGGTGCGCTAGTGTTTCCCACTTATGAAACGGTGAAAATTTGGTCGAAGCCGGTCAAACCAAACTACCAAACAAGGTAGCTCAGAGTTAGAATAAAATTCACAGTGTGTGACCTGAAAACTATTGATATTCAGTAAAATGGAATTAAATCAAATGCCTCATGTGAACCTACTCTTGCAAGTCTTTTCAACAAACACAAATTATTCCCAAAGGCAATGTAGCGCCACTGACATCAAATATTTTGCTAAGTCTTAGCCTTGCTCTAATGGTGATGATGTGTCGACAATTTTCTCTTGACTGGCTCCAACATTATGTGCAGCTATATAATCAGGTATTTTGTGAGGCGACAGTGGTCGGATACCTGAACCCATCTGTTATTCCCCGATTGAGGTGAATTACCCATTCCGATAGGTAAAACAAAGGTATAGAAGATTTAGGGCTGGTTGGATGCGTTTTGATGCAACAAGGTGAGGTATGGGCATAAGCGATTCCATACTCGGAGATTCGTGCGAGCGCTTCATCTGTCAACCTGACTTCAGGGTAACGCATCTTCTCAGATGCAGGTAACAGACGAAGCGTAGAAAGCGCCTTTACTGGCTTCAGTCATGTGCAGAACTGTTTCCTGCCACAGAAATCCTCTCTTTCCATGTATTTAAGTACGATTGTCAAGTAACGCAATCCGTCAAGACAAAGTGAAGGGATTCGCAGAGCACAGTGCGTAGTGAATGGAAAAACCATGGTTCACATATTGTGACCGAATGCATTTTTGCAAACAATCTTGAACGCATTTGCCAAATCGGTGCAGGAGATAATTAGCTGTCAGGTCCATCAATGAGATATGTTCTGCCGCATATCAAGCCCTGGGTAACTAAAGCGAGTTTGAGAATTAGCAGTCTGGGGGAGAGCCCACAGGCATCGGTCGGTCGTATGGCCGGATATACTCAACTGTCTGTGTTTGACTCCCATTAAGTTGTCGGAAACGCCACCAGCATTGATTCTAATACACCTGAATGTCTGTCATCATGATAGTGGGAAAACAACTCTTAGACCCTATGTGTTTCCACAATTTTATGAACTCTGTATACCAAACAGATCCACCCTCAATACAGTAAAATTTTTCGATTTTGGCTTGCTAAAATGGCTGGTGAGCGTGTTACAGCATATCAGGAGAGAGGGACGGAGAGCAAACGTAGAAACATAGAGAAAATATCGTGCCTGTCGGGAAAAAATTAACACGTTGTTGTTCCGTCCTAGTAAGAGCTGAGCATTGTACAAAATGATTTGTCAATCGGTGGGCAGGGCAAGTGATATCCGGACACGCACACTATCGCGCACACTATACACGCACTATCACGCACACAATCCTGTCAGTCTGTACTGAAAAAGACCGGACTAACGGGGGCTGTGCTAATGTGGCCAGGCATCACTCTTACTCATCAGTTGCACGGAGTTCAACCTAGGCGGTGGATGTGATCAATTTGATCAACTTGAAACTGATCCCCAACTAAACTAATCCAGTGAGGTTATGCTTCAATGAAACCCAATAGTTCTGCCGATTGATCTCATCCGGCGGATGTGATCTAAACGAGCTTGACGACAGGAGTTGGGAGGCATGGCCTCCTGAGTTGACCTATTCGAAAATTTCCTCACCCAGTGTGAACGTAGCGTGCACACTGTGTGTGCGCGTTTACCTGTGGCCAACCGAATATTACCGCTATTGAGGACAAATATGGTACTACATTCTGTGAACGAGAACGGTCACCTGGCTGCTGCGTGGTTTCACGTAACGCAAATTGACGCGCAGCATTGAGCGGTGGGGCAGAAAATTCGCCGGATATATAAGTTTATTTCAGGTACTCAAACAGCTTACATGCAATGATAGATTTTACTAAAGACCATGCTGTGTGTCCTCGTTAGATTGCGTTGTAATCTGGTGGATTCATGGTAGGGAATGGTGCACATGGGTTCCAGAAACTACAGATGAATCAACAGTGTATTTCGCATTTCGTACATGTGAGGGCCTGGAGCAGTACATTCAGTTGCGCGTGAAAACCGGAAACGAGAGAATCAGCTGGTCAGTCTATTGCAACTACAAATTTGTTTGGAAATAAGTAATTTGTTGTAATTCGTTTTGAAGTAGAGCATGCGGTTGAGGTAAACGCCGGACTGCTCCTAATTAATGAGCTCCAAGTAGGGCGAAACCCCTAGTGGGCGGTCGAATAATTACCTCAGTTTTGTTACTGTTCAATTGGTTTTGTGTGAGCTGGGCGTAGAGTAGATGCTCGTAATAATTTTGACGCATCGGTTATGGTTTAGACAGCATTTTTGGTTAAATGCTCGTAATAATTTTGACTCATCGGTCATGGTTTGTTTCTGCTGATTAAGAGTGCAAGCAAGTGTGTCACTGTGGTAGGCGATGATGTCAGCATAACTGTGACCGATACCTAAGATAATATATTGTTTATGAAAACGGACTACCTATGTACGTGGTCATCGTCAGCGCGGTCAGAATTTCACATCCATTGCGGAAAATCTTCGTAGGTGGTTTGATTTGAAGAGCTGTGTTTCTGTGCTTGCGGCAAAAGCCAATGATTATGGACCGGCCTGACAAGCGCCATTCTATCCGCCTCAGTATTAGGCGCATTATTGGAGCGATAGCGGCTAACGTCAAATTGACCGCATTTCTTGTATTGTCTTCTTAGAATGTCGTGTGTTAACAGAGTGCACGATTTAACAGTGAAAGGAATGCATGAATGTAGGACGCCTGATGGGTTGTTTATGTGTGCATTCCGCCTTCGTTGTGGCTGACGAGGCCATTATTTTTGCTTTCATATCTACACCTTTGTCTTGTGCTGAATAAGGTTTACATTTCTGAAGTCACGCTTTTCGTTTTGTTCGTAAGTGCACCAAGAAAATCGGGTCATATCCGTGTTGTTTGAGCTTTGTTTGGTTAATGGCCCCATGGAGTCTGTAGTGAACTGAACAAGTTACTAAATTAAGCCAGATGCAATGTCACATGTAGAAAAATCCAAGTAAATCTTGACTCACTGTTCACAATGGGAGATACCGTATTTCGGTTTCCGCCACATCTGGATGAATAGTTCTGCCCTCCTGGTACTCCTCCAAATCCAAAAATTGCCGGCGATTCATCTTTTGCCTTGCCATTCCTCAAAGTGATTGCATTATTTCCACATTTCCACTTGTCACCTAATCCCATAGTTTTTGGGGAGTAAAACCATGAAACATTTTGGAGGAGGCTTCTAAAGCTCAAATTGGACGACAACCGGCTAGATATTCTTTCCGGATTTCATGCATGCATATTACGAGCTGGATTACAAAGTCTCGGTTTATTTTCGATCAATGGGAGAGCTTTAGCCAACCAGATATCGGTAATCTGTTCTGAAGACCATCGTTTGAATTTCAGGGGCAAATCGAATGTGTTGTTTAGCTCTAGCTGGTTAAACTTTGTAAAGCACACTGTCTGTGTGGATTGTACGACCATCCTCGAGGGTCGCTAGTCCAAACAATTTAGAGGGAAATCGCTAGGTAGAAAATCAATATTTATTGAGGATTCAGGTGTTTCGTCTTCAAAATACAGCTGCTGGGTTTTTTGTCAGCTAAAACACGTCAGCCGATTGTGGAAGGAATGACTGCGTTTAGCCGGACGTATGATTAAGGATGAGTCTAACGGATCAAAGAAGTTCCGAGAAAAAATGGCATTTAAACAGTAGTGCAGAGCAAGACTGATGGACGATACACACGCGTTCCGATGAAGAGTGTAGCTTTTGAGGACAGTGCAGGCGTCTTACCGAATGGCCGACTGTTGGGCTTCTAGGCTTCAAAGCCGAAGAATATTGTTCACCACATGCTTTTCTTGCTGTGGCACAGCTTCCACTAAACGTTTAAGATGTAAACTGAGACGACTCAGATGAGAGCAATTAAACTTGTTGACACAACAATGAGCTCTTCAGATGACAACGCGGTTACCATTGTTCGTTATGCGATGGCTGGGAATTTTTTACATCATGCTATTCTCTCTAGTGAGTGGTAGAAATTGTAATAAAATTACCAATGGGCTGATTCCGTGCTTGTAAAATGAATGTTATTATTGTTTCTAATGTTTTTTTCTAATGCTAGCTGGTTTGTGCGCTCAAGTCGGAATAATTGGCGCATCTACTGTTCTCCAGAGCGTCTGCACTGTGTTAAGTAAATTTTTAAGTCATTTTAATTAGACGACACCAGACAACCAAAAATTGTTCATCACAAGCGAGAGATGCAGCGGCCTTTCAGGAACAATGGGAAGCCATTTGATATGAAACCTTGCAAGGTGTTACATGAAGATTAAGCGGGGACAATCTTTAGCAGTTAATATAGACCGACTACACCGACCATATTCATTAACTCATGACTATCGGCAAAACTTCGATGAACTGAGCAATGCCTTGTCATTCCACCGTAAATCTGGAATTCAGATTTGAAGCAACGTAAGTTCCTATTTCGAATTCCGACATGCTCCTGGCCTAAACTGGTATATTTATAGTTTAGATATGCAAAAAACTTTGTTTACGAGCGAAGTCACCCTTTCTTGATCAACTTGCTTTGATCATCCGATTTAATCATCAGACGAGTTCAGACTCACGCATGAAAATCGCAAAAAGTTATGTCGTCGTGTTTTGAGCGGAAGCTGTAAAATAGGGGTGCGGCTAAATTGTTTGACCTTTCGTTTGACGTTCCGCTTTACTTCAAAATAGAACATAGTATTAACTTCATTTGAGGTTATTCAACGTCACTATAATGCTCTTGTTCTTTCCCAGTTCGGGCGCTTCGATTTCGACAAAGCCTGTTGCAGAAAGTGCTCTCGAAAAATTCCCAGTCCAGTGCGCTTCGATTTCGACAAAGCTTGTTGCAGAAAGTGCTCTCAAAAATTCCAAAGTTACGCGAGTGTATGAAGTCATATGCATTAGAAGTTCGGACAAATTCGTTATACCCAAAATGTTTTTTAACGTGAGTCGTTGAGAATATTATTGAATATGTGATGCATTTCTAAATTCAACTTAACAGTTCTTGGAAAAAGTAAGAATTTTGGCAAATTATTTTAACTATTTCGTTATTCCAGTTGTAATTTTGACCACATATTGAAACCATGAAAATCTGTCGCAAAGTATATTGCCTATTCAAAATAGGAAAATGGATAAAGTTTGCTGATCGGATAGGTTTGTGGGCGCAAACAATTGGATATAGCAATGTAACCAGATAGCTGTGACGCCTTTGATTTATGAGATTCGGTTCGATATTTGACCAACTTTGAAACATCGAAGGTAGACAGAAATCAGCGGCAGATAGCTGGGTCATCGTAGATAGTCTAAACTGGAAGTCTTGGAACATTCATCCATAGTCTGCTTTTCAGTCTGGGTATTTTAACAGTCCAGGTCGTTCTTCGCAATCCCGAGATTATTCACGAGAATGAAAACAAATATACATTTTGATTGCTCGTGCAAACTTATCATTTAAATTCATAAAAAAGCGCGAAAATAATAAACAATCCCCGACAGTAACAGAATAGTAAGCATACGAATAAGTTTGACCATGTAACCAAACCGCGTAAAAACGCACGTTTTTCTAGCAAATATGACTTTTCTGCATAAAGGGATACCTAACAGTTACATGCCAAAATGCTTACACAACAGAGACTTCAGATTTTGTTTACCTTAGGGAGAAAGCATGGCTGTAACCAAATTACCTTGTTTGTTTTTACGGGATATTCAAACTGTAGTTCACTGAGATGGGCAGTTTGATTGCAAACGTTTCATCACCAATTGAGTTGACATCATCAGTGCGTTAGTTGGGAGCGTAATGGTGCGAAGCTGTGGGCTAGAGGTTGTGCCCTCCATTGGTTGCTCCGTTGTCCTGTGTCCCCATTCGCCAATGCCCACGTGACCTTAGAGCTTGGCATCCCCCGCCGTCGTAATCTGGTCAATGCTGGAGTGACCTTTGTTCTTTCGAGTCCCGGCTCGTTATCTTTATTGATTTGCCTCCAGGGAGTTCCTTGATTCTTTGTTTGCTAATCCAATATTCGGTCCTCATAGGGGTGCGCAAACTGGATCCAGTTTGACGCACCGGTTGATCGAATCTGCCGTGGAGTACCATGATTCCGGAAATTCTCTTCCGTGTCTCGTGTCTTCGTATGCCGAAATTTTTACGTTTTCCAGATTGAATTTTTCGCCTCATCGGCCCTCGAGTATAGATATCAAGGACAGAGTGTCATGTCTCCTGACGGCCGCGTTGTGTTCTTTTATTCGTGTGCATAGTCTCCTCCCAGTTTGTCGGACGTAGAATTTGTTGCAGTTGTTGCAGTTGAGTTGGTAGATTACATTGTTCTCCTCGGTTTTGTCTCGGCTGTCCTTCGGTCTAGAGATAAATTTTCTTAGGGTGGCATTCGATTTGTGGGCCACTAATTTTCTTTTTTGAGCCAATAATGTGATTGCGAGTTCGGATATATTCTTGATGTGAGGCAAGACTACCCGTCTGTTGGCTTGTTCTTGCTGTTGCTGTGGTTGAGGTGTCTTATTCTCCAAGCTTCTATGATAAAAGTCCTTGGATATCCATTGTTCTGAAATATTCGGAATAGATGGATTTCTTCCTTCTTCCACAGCTCTGTGGTGCTGCAGTGTCTCCGCCCTCTTGAACAAGTTTTGAGTGAAGCTTTTCTTATGGTTCACTGGATGATTGCTCTTGTAGTTCAACATTTGATCCGTATGGGTCTCCATCCGTTATAAGCAGGTTTCCAGAATCCCATCCACCTTTCTGTTTACTAAAACGTCTAAAAACAGTAATCGATTGTTTCTCTCGAGTTCGATTGCAAACTTGATATCTTCAAAAGTGGTGTTGAGCAGTCGTGTACTGAATCCCGTTTCATGATGACGAGGGCGTCGTCCACGTAGCGGATCCACAGCTTTGGGTTTATGATCGGCAGTACCGCATGCTCTAGCCTTTGCATTACCGCCTCAGCAATAAATCCTGATATTAGGGATCCCATTGGAGTTCAGTTCAGCTGTTGACATAATTGTCCATCGTTCCGCCAAACTAGGTCCACAGGCTGTCGTGTTTATTTTAACAATGGTTGCTATCCACCAGTTGCTGTATTAATGTGCTCTCAAAAAGGGCAGCACATGCATACTCAACAGATTTATTCGAGGAACTCAGTTTACTCACAAATAGCGGTCGCTGAAGCAGAATTTGGCGCAAACGTAGACATTACTAACGTTTAGCAAATTACAAAGACATTTTGACGCACGAATTAGAAAGACATTTTGTCGCACAAATAATCTTACAGAAGGAAGGTCAGTGAAAACTAATGAATCGAAAAGCAACATGCCCACTTCAAGTTGTCAGTCATTTTCGAAATGATTTTAGTACTTCCGGTTGAATGTGCTACTTAGTTCGCCTAAAAATGGCAATGGTAGCGTATGTGGACACTCATTTTCATAAGGCAGCAAGCCGTTCTGATTTCCCGTCGAAAATGAAACTGTAGGGATCGTATGTCCCATGATTCATCATGATAAAGCGTCCCTAAGTATACACTAGAAATCCTGTAACTTGTCCTCACATGAAGATCCAACTATTAACGAATTCCATATAAAACTTTGTGATTTCAGACTTCAACTCTTCAACCCGTTCCTATTGCCATCCTGATGAACTAGTCTTTTCTTCATTGACCAACGAATCTGATTTCCACCTGGTTTACCATTGAAACTTATTTAGGGGGGCATAAGCTTTTTTCTATTGACCTGGCTCTGCTTAGTGGCAAACGATAGTTTCTTCCGACAAAAGGCACGGTGACGTTTAATTTGATGCTAGCTTCCAACTCTGCTTGACAAAGGACATGGTTCATTACTCTTTGAAAATTGCCGGTTTCGTTCTTTAATCATCCAAACGTAGTCTGTTTGATTTTACTTACAGCTCAAGTTCCTACTTGTGGAATAGGCAGGTAACCGGGAGGCCCGACGAATTTACAAAACTGCCAAAAGCATTTTGCTGACACGGAAAATTCGGAGGGACTAATAGACAAAGAGTACGTAACGTAACCATAAACATACGCGCTTTTCGTTTGACTGAGTAGTTTTATGCATTTTGAGCAGTCAATATTTAGAACGGACGCATGAAATTGTGATGAAAAGCGGTGAAACACGTTTGAGCAAGGGAACTGAGCGAAATGTAGGTGTTTTTTTCGTTTTAGCGATTCATCAAAGCAAATACTATCCAGGGTACTTTGGCTCCACTCATGATAACCCAAATGTCGACATTTGGTTTTTCAAAAGTGCTGTTGTTTCATTGGTTAGTAAACTGAGCTGGACAACTCGAATGCAAACGCTTCATTAATAATCGGGTGAAGTCATTAGTACGTTATGGGGGAGCGCAGTGTTGCGTAGCGGTGGGTTAGTGGTTGGGCCAGAGCAGGACAAAATATTTGGCTAAAACCAGTCCACAACACTTAGCAAAACTCGAAATAGCAATCGAACGCGGAGTAGAAAAATTCAAAATCAAACGCAGAGCATCCATGGAGAGAAAATTGAGCAAGCTAACGAGGAACAACAAACACAACAATTAGGACGCTTGGAGCAGGAACTTATCTGGCCGTCAACTCAACACAGCTGAAGGAGAACTGCCAATGAAAGGCTCAACTGCAACGTCGAGGGCGCTTCTTACAAAGATTACCCAGCCAGCTTCGAACACGCCCCTTCAAACAAACAGAATGTCCGAGGAGGTACAACAACAAATCCGACAGACAACCGTTCCGGCGATCACACGGAATAGAAAAATGCAACTGATTTCGAAACAAGAACAGGAGGCACTCACAAATATACGAAAGGATGAAACAATCGTAATACTACCGGCGGACAAAGGAAGCATCACGGTGATAATAGACACGCCGAATTGCACTGAAAAGGCCAAGCAAATGCTAAATGACAACACGACCTACAAACCAATCGATCATGATCCAACTTCACACATCATCAATCGATCAAGAGACTGCAAGCAACACACGAGACAACCAGGCAGGAACGATGGAAAGTAAAAGCCGATGATACCAACATTGTACAAGTCTACGGACTACCAAAGGTGCATAAAGATGGAACTCCACTTAGACCCATACTTTCACTTCCGGAACCCCATCGTACAAACTAGTAAAAGACTTATCGAGTAGATTGAGACATTTGGCTTCCGGATCGGAACACACAATCACAAATGCAGGTCAATTCCTACGCAATTTACGAAGCGTCAGTATAGAAGACGATGAAGTCATGCTTTCATTTGATGCCACATTGCTGTTCACTTCAATCAACTACAACTTCGCCAGGGCAACCATAAAACCTGAAAGCATATGCAAACTGCTGGACTATTGCATGGATAAATACTCCACTTTCAATGGGCAAATATGTCAACAGCTGAACTGAACTCCAATGGGATCCCTAATATCAGG
>NW_008752277.1:114816-116112 GCF_000715545.1 Opisthorchis viverrini | reverse complement strand
CCAGAAAACCAGCAATGCTTCGCAATTATTTTCCAGTGAAATCAATGTTTATGGCCTTTCCAGGACCCGCGGCCTCTGCTTTTGTTAACATTGAGTCCTGAACAAATGGGTTAGACTATAATTATTTTACCAAAGTGGTAAGAACAATTACGTGGTGCTGCACATCTCGCTCTTCGTCGGGTGTACTGGACCGTGTAATCTATACATTTTAGCTAGACAGTTAGCCGAGCTTGCTAGCCCAGATCATTTCTGAGCAGATCGATTTCTATGCCTGAAGTCCTCAGACGTGATCGACCATGCCAGAAGGATANGGGATTCATGTAGTAGGGAACAACATGCTCCGGTACTCCAGAACTGCCACGGTGCATACTGTTCTCTGGGTATGAAGGTGTTCCTTCCAAGCATTTAATATTTCATATTAAAGAACGCGGCAGTGCTACCGCATTTCCACCGGAGAGGAAGAATTACAGGAAGCCCGCTCGTCGATGACAATCAATGAGGACGCATTTCCCAGTGTGAGTGAAGTGCTTTGAAAATGCAAGCATTGCTTGCTGCTCACAAGGCAGCATTTATGCGCACCGCGGCCGATATAAACTGACTTCCGCGCCTTGATTCACGTGTTCAACAGACTGGTCTTCAGCATGATGGTATACTGCTAAAGTAGACGAAGCCTCTCCGCAGTGCCGATTATGGCCATCTAGTTGGAAGCTGCAGCGCTCAACCTTATCACCGCTTTAGTCGCCTGTATAAACAAATAACTTGCATCTTACAATGTGGTAGGCTTGGATTTATAAGTCCGACGTGTGCAAACGTGTTACAAATCACGCCATTGTACTATACCTCACTGAGAGACTGCGTCACTGGAGAATATTTAGGTAAGTTATCGCCGACAAATAAACACCCATTGCATCTGGATTGACCTAACGTACCCCTCTGCTTACCTCATCTTATGTGGAATTCACTACACTTGCAACTTCAAGACGGATAAAAAACAAGGTTCATCACGTAGAGCGCATCAATACCAAGAAACCGGTTTGAAAATAAACTAGTTCTCTGAAAAGGGCGATCCCGCAATTAATATCTCTTCGACAATCGGATTATTGTCATCATTTACTTGAGATGAAAAGAACATAAGAGTTCGGTGCTACGCTGGTAGTCTCTGCAATTCATTTTGCAGCCTTCATTTTGACACAATCAAGTGGAATGTTGTGCAAGAATTGCCCGGTCCTTAGACATTGAGTTCTGAATCAAGCTAATTGGATCACAATCTCGAACAAAACCATTCGCATTGATTCA